>NC_090265.1:1752359381-1752474381 GCF_040414725.1 Anabrus simplex
GGACGTTGAAACTAATACTTCGGCAGCTTAGATGACGTCAAATACTGTGTACATACAACAGCTTAGATCAAACGGTTATTATTCAATAAATTCCAACGAACCACGAATTTTAAGAAAATATTGAAAGAGAGAATTTTGATAATATGCTTAGAACAGAGAGCTATGAAATTAGAAATATGCTCGTGGATAAATCATTTTACTTCAACAACGGTGTTAATATGCATATGAGGTATGTGGACTCCTGGTTGACAGGTCAACCAATTAATTTGTCTGCTCATGTGTGTGGCCTTTGCACAGCTCCAGTAAGCTCTATAGGTTGACTGATGCTATGTCCTCACGGTCAGCTAAATGTGGATTGATGGTGGTGGTTATTAGACCAGAAGGTCAGTATAATTAGCCAGATATTTTCATATCCCGTCACCACATAGTCTCCCTCAATCATGTGTTTGATTAGAACTTATCGCTCGAGCACTGACACTACTACTGCTGTGCTACTGTCAGTTACAACAAGCTTGACGAAAGCGAGAAGGAAAAGACGTAATAATAATAATAATAATAATAATAATAATAATAATAATAATAATAATAATAATAATAATAATAATAATAATAATAATAAAACCGACTATCACAAATTTATGTAATGGAAACTTGGGGGCGCAGTAAAAAAGTTACTTCGTCAATGACTACTCACGTAGGCGACCGCAGTTCGAATCTCGTCCAATGATTGACAGATTTCTGAAAATGAAATGCCACGTTCTAATGGATTGATTTCTACGATAACAATACTCTTGTCAAATAACAAATGCGCTTGCTTATATTTTAATTTTGTTTTATTTTAGTTTGTAGTCTGCTTTATGTCACCAAGATACAGAGGTCGCATGGCAACAGCGGGATAGAAATAGACACACGAAATTATTATTACCTGCTAGCATTACGCCCGGGTTTTCGATGTTTGAATCTTGGTCAATCTTTGGTTGGACTTTTCACCTGATAAATAACTTGGAGTCAGCTTCAGCTTCAGTATAATCTCAAATGATAAGGAATGACAAAACAATCTGAGAAAACCTGAAGAACGTCCCCTAATTACCACCTATGTCATTAATATTTAACCTGCGTGTCTTCTAAACAAGGGTTGACGGCTGAAACTGGTACTGGTTCCTTTGAATTTGTGCTCTATTACTCCTGAAATCCTTTCCCTTCAGCCTCATTTTTAAGAATTCGAAATACCTCGTCTTCATTCCTGAATGATTGTTACGGAAGACTAATAATTAGTCCGGCTCGAGCTAATCGAACATATAACGTCAGAGTTCGAAAAATTTTGAGCTTTGTTGGGGGTTTTTGAGCGTCGCAACCTAGTAACTTGCTCTTACTAACACCCAGAGAACTTGAAAAATAATTTTATTGGCTTTACGTCCCACAAACGACCTAACGGTTTTCAGAGACGCAGAGGTGCCGAAATTTAGTCCATCAGGGTTTCGTTTACGTGCCAGTAAATCTACTGACAGGAGGCTGACGTATTTGAGCATCTTCAAACACCACCGGACTGAGCCAGCGTCGAACTTGCCAGGTTGGGGTATGAAAGCCAGCGCCTCAACCGTTCGAGCCAGCCAGCCCGGCAGAGAACTTGCTAAGGATACCTAAGAATATTATGCTGGACAGTACCGGTTTGTCCTGTGTTAACTGTTACTTCCGTGTCTTTTGTGCATAATATCACTTCAATTCGTAGCCTATGTGTATTTTGGAGGCAGTCAGAATTTTAATTTGTGCGATGATTGATTACAAGTACCTGCTCAGAGAAGGATATTTGTCTAGTAAGAAGTGTTGCTTGGGCAGTATAAATACAGAAAAAGGAAAAGAAAGAATATTGCCTTAATATTACAATGGTTGAAAAGAAAAAAAACCCTGTTTTTCAGTCAATGACCGGGTCAGGGACAGAATGAATGAAGCCCCCCCATCTTGCGGCGAGGATAGGAATTGTACCGGCTGCCGAGGCCTCTCGCACTCCTCTGGAGCAGTGATTAATGAATGTCAGATGAAATGGTAGTGGAGAGTGTTGCTGGAATGAAATATGACAGGAAACACGGAGTACCCGGAGAGAATCCTATCCCGCCTCCGCTTTGTCCAGCACAAATCTCTCATGGAATGACCGAGATGTGAACCACGGAACCTAGCGGTGAGAACCAGGCGCGCTGTAGCCTGAGCTACGGAGGATTCATCTCAATGGTTATTAGACTAAAAATTTACGGTATTTTGTCTTCAGCTGTTGACAAATTTGTCACCAGTGAATGAGGGTCATCTCAACTATTATTGAAAGTGAGATGGTGTCTGTTTTGTCTGTTCCGGTTAAGTTAGAAAATTTTGGACCCATTTACCTGAAATTTGTTAAGGATATAACTTAAAATTCCAAGTCACTGAAAGGATACTTTTGTATTTTATATAGGCCTATTTTACGCAACCAGATAGGAATTATGTTTATATATTTATTTGTATACACTATTAATGATATATAAATCCTTTCTTACTCAAGTTCTGTGTACTAGCAAAAAGACGTGTAATTTTTTCCCAAGGAGGGATTCAAACCCCCAACATCGAGGAAGAAGGAGCCCCTGCTGCGCTACACAACAGTCTTCGCCGCCGAAAGCATGACATCGTAAGAATAATGTTACCATATTCATAATTTTGCGTCAGTTTGAGTCATTGGCTGAATGGTCAGTGTTGAGGCCTTCGATTCAGAGGGTCCTGGGTTCAATTACCGGCTCGGTTGGGGATTTTAATCATGTTTGATTAATTCTTATGGCTCTGGAAGTGAGTGTTTGCGTTTGTTCCAACACTTTCCTCTTCATATTCAGACAACACACTACACTACTAACAACCGCAGAGAAACGCTATAGTGATTACATCCTTCCATATAAGGTTGGTGTCAGGAAGGGAATCCGGCCGTAAAACAGAGTCAAATATACATGTGCGAGACAGTTCGCACCCCACACGTGTACGAAGAGAGGTAGAAGAAGAAGATTCATAATGTTGCATCAAACGTACGGTTGTTACAAGATACACAAATACTGCCTTGTGAGGAAATATTCCCGTAATACCCGGGGAATAATACGGATACATGCTTTGTCCTTTTCATAATATATTATCATAATGTAACCCTTCTAACTTCATGGACAGCCTCTATTCCCAACAAGATATACATCAATGACTGAATGCAGTACCTGGAGATTTGGCCGTGCGGTTAAGGGCTGAAGCTGTGAGCTTGCATCCGGGAGATAGTAGGTTCGAACCCTAATGTCAACAGCCTTGAAGATAGTTTTCCGTGGTTACCAATTTTCACACCAGGCTGTGCCTTAATTAACGTCACGCCCACTTTCTTTCGATTGCTAGACCTTTCCTATCCCATCGTCGCCATAACACCTATCTGTGTCGGTGCGACGTAAAAGCCAATCGTAAAAGCCATTGCTGAATGTAGTAAAATATGACAGTACACATCTTCGCTATCAATATCATACACTCACCTGAGTGAGCGGTACTTCAGTTCATATGCTGTTTGCTTATCTGCACGCTCGCGCTGTAGCCCTTGTCAGACTCTGCATTCGGTCACGTGACTGCTCGAGCTGTTTCAAACAGGCTAAGGGTACCGTTTGCCCATCACTACTGATAGCATTACCCTGTACATACACGGCATCAGTACCTTTGTTGAGGTGGTTAGTGATCAGGTGTAATATGGCCAGGATCGCGCCCTACATCCTAGTCATGGTCGGTACTGTGGAGTTGCGGAGACGGAGACCATTCATTTCACGTCAGGAAGTGTCATCATCTAGGTATTATGCCTTATGGCAGGTCTTGTCATGGGATGAACCTCTGCCACTGTTGCCTGTCCTGCGCCAAGTTTTTCATGTCCGAATATTTATTTCCTTGGATATTGTCCAACATTTGATACGTTTTCCTTCCTCTTCCTCGTTTGCCTTTCACCATTCCTTCTATTCCTTCTTTCAGTAAACAGTCCCTCCTCAAACAATGTCCGATCCAGTTCATTTTTCTCCTTCTAATGATTTGTAACATACTTCGTTCTTTTCCAACTCTTCGTAATACCTCCTCATTCCTTACCCGGTCTTCCCATTTCACCCGTTCTATTCTCCTCCATACCCACATCTCTAGTGCCTCCAATCTTCTCTCTTCTCAATGTCCAAGTCTCTGCGCCATACAGCGCTATGCTCCAAATGTAACACTTAGCAAGTCTTTTACTCAAATCTTTGTTTAGTGGTTCACAAAATAATTTTGATTTTTTCTTAGTCTTCTTTTGCCATGGCAATTCTTTTCTTAATTTATGTTGTGCAATACATATCACCTCTGATCATACTTCCCAAATACTTGAAGTTACTGACTTGCTCTATTTCTTCTCCCCCTATACTAATATGACAACTTCTACCTTTTCCTTCAATTATCATACTTTTGGTCTTCTTCTTATTAATTCTCATTCCATATTCTTTTAGTTTCATGTTGAGTTTATCTAACATTTATATCATTTCACGTTCGCTTTCTCCCATCACAACCATATCATCTACAAATCTTATACATTCTACTCTCCTACCTCCAACACAAACTCCACTATTTCCATTAAAACTTTCATTGATTATTTCTTCGAGGTAGATGTTGCACTACCCGGAGGCTCCGGGTTCGATTCCCGGCCAGGTCAGGGATTTTTACCTGGACCTGAGGGCTGATTCGAGGTCCACTCAGCCTACGTGATTAGAATTGAGGAGCTATCTGACGGTGAGATAGAGGCCCCGGTCTAGAAAGCTAAGAATAACGGCCGAGAGGATTCGTCGTGCTGACCACACGACACCTCGTAATCTGCAGGCCTTCGGGCTGAGCAGCGGTCGCTTGGTAGGCCAAGGCCCTTCAAGGGCTGTAGTGCCATGGGGTTTGGTTTTGGTTTTTAGATGTTGAACAGTATCGGTGATAAAGAGCAGCCCTGTCTTACACCTCTTCCTCATTCAATTTCTTCACTCAACTTATCTCCTATTCTCACTCTTGTTCTCTGGTTTAAATACAAATTCTTTATTAGCCTTCTATCCCTCCAATCAACTCCATGTTTCTTCAGAATTGTCATCAGGAAGTGTAAGGAGATGCATTATATATCATCCCTGCTCTCACATTTACGACTATCTTCGTGTGTCATTTTTTGTTTGGAACAATTTGATAATAAATGAAAATCCTCAGCCTGTTTCCAGCCATTCGACCGGATCAGAAATGGAATGAACGAAGCCCCATCTACTGGCGAAGATAGGAATTGTGCCTGTTGCCGTAGCCTGTCGCACTCCTCTGGGGCAATCATCAATGACTGACAGCTGCAATGAAATTACATTGGAGAGTGTTGCTGCAGTGAAAGATGACAGAAAAAACCACTGTACCCGGAGAAAAACCCGTCCCAACTCCACTTTGTCCAGCACAAATCTCACATGGAGTGACCGGGTATTGAACCACGCAACCCAGCGGTGAAAGGCCGGCGCGCTACAACCTGAGCCACGTAGGCCGTACAATAATAAAAACGTAAATTATTTATATTCTTTTATTAGTCTATGTAACGGCATCCTGTGTGGTGTACTGCTTGGTGTAATTAGCTGCCACCCACGGAGGCGCCACCAAATTTGAAAAGTGCTACTAGGGCTGGAACCTGGTTCACTCAGCCTCGGGAAGTCAACTGAGTAGAGGGTAGTTCGATTCCTACCTCAGCCTTCCTCGAAGTGGTTTTTCATGGTTTCCCACTTCTCCTCCAGGTCACGGTTGCTCCTTCCTTCTTCGTTGTCTATCCCTTCCGATCCCTCCCACCAGACCCCTGTTCGGCATAGCAGGTGAGGCCGCCTGGGAGAGGTACTGGTCCTCCTTCGCATGTTGTATCCCCCAATACAAAGTCTCACGCTCCAGAGCACTGCACGTGAGGCGGAAGAGGTACAATCCCTCGCTGAATCCGAGGGAAAAACCAACCCTGGAGGGTAAACGGATAAATAAATAAATAAATAAATAAATAAATAAATAAATAAATAAATAAATAAATAAATAAATAAATAAATAAATAAATAAATAAATAAATAAATAAATAAATAAATAAATAAATAAAATCTGTGTAATTGACATATCCTTACTAATACGTTAGATTAAGTTACCGAGTCATGAAATAAGAAAATGAGCAGACTACTTTCATTTAATCACCGGAGTTCTGCAATCTGTGGAATCATTTATATCGCAATTCGCTATCTTAAAATTTAACTTCCTCTCTGAATTATATTTCACTTAGAATGAAGCGGCAGCTAATGAGAAATGTTTCGAAACTCTTCGCTGAGAAGAAGTCTTCACTTGAACTTTGAGCATTCCAAATATCTAATAATGCTGGAATAAGAAAGGCCTTCTGATCAGCCAGGTGTGTATTTATCGATTATCTGAGAAAATACGAGGTAGTCCGTGAAACGGGAGACTAATTTACATCACGCGGGAGAGAGAATCGCAACTTTTAAGGCCAGCTGTTTCAGCGAGAGAGTGATAAAGCTTGCACTTGCATACGTTATACGCTCCAGTGTCGTTACTACTAAACAAAGAAAGCGCCCTCAAGGGAGAAATTGTAGCAATATAAAAAGAATTTATGGAATTATACTTCTTTAGCCCTCACTTCTAATTTTCGGTCTCTATTAGATGTTATTGGGCACGAAGGAAATATTTCGAAGTCGTTAATCTAAACAACCTTTATTTTAATAGCGCACTAGAAGAGGGCTAAGGTGTCTTCACTTTTTTAATAACCGAGCGAGCTTTACGTGCGGTTAAGCGTGCGCAACTGTTTTCTTGCATTCGGGAGATAGTAGGTTCGAATCCCACCTGTCTGTAGCCCTGAATATAATTGTCCGTGGTTTCCCCACTTTTACACCAAGAAAATGCTGGGACTGTACTTTAATTAAGGCAATGACGCTTCATTTACACCCCTAGCCCTTTTATACCCCATCGTTGCCATAAGACCTACTTGTGTTGGTGTGACATGAAGCTAATTGTAAAAAAACAAAAACAAAAAATACAACACATTACTTGTGAATTACCTTCCTCACCTTTCTTATCAGGAGCCGTGTCACATTAATCAAATAAGTTATCTTCCACTTCACTTACATCCTCATCTGAAAATGCTGGCCCATTTTCCTGATCCCACAGATGTTCCATTTCCTCTTACATTTAATTTTCAGAGAGGCATTTCTTATATTTCCAACTATTCATTTTAAATACTGCTCACATAGATATCAAAGAAATTATTCTGATGCTGATGAATCCCTAAAGCAATGACAAAATTTATAACTATGCATTGTTACACTGAAAGGCTACATGGATATATGGTTAGCTTGCTGGCCTTTAGTCACAGGGTCCCGGGTTCGATTCCTGGCAGGGTCGGATATTTTAACCATCTTTGGTTAATTCCGCTAGCACGGGGACTGGATCTATGTGTCGTCTTCATCATCATTTCATCCTCATCACGACGCGCAGGTCACATACGGGAGTCAAATCAAAAGACTTGCACCTGGCGAGCAGAACTTGTCCTTAGGCACTCCCAGCACTTTTAAATAATCAAGTATATTAACTCTAGCCAATGAAATTCGGGCTTAAATCAAAAAGAAATAAAGATTTGGTGTAGATTTAACTAAAGGTGGGGACTTTATACGCGTCCGAAAATAATACCTCATTACTAGGTCCCCGATGCTCAGCCGAAAATAGGTTAGGATGCAAACTAACTTACCTGGTAGGAAATATCGCCTACCCGCTCATCCGTGGTGTAGCGAGGGTAACATGAATTGTAGGGGTTCTAATAGGTTTATGCAAACCTTATAGCAGAACTGTTTTCCGGGTAGATTATACATGTTATTTGTTTAGTATCTTTGTATTCTAACCTATTACAGCCGTAACATCCGGGCTCTACTCATTTCAAATGAAGCAGAAATCAATAATTCAATCACAGTAATAACTTTTTCATATAATCTGTCATTAAATACTTTTTTGTATCAGATGCAAAATCAACGCTTTGTTACTTTGTATCACGTTTGGACCTTCTTGTTTCATTAGCGCTTAACATCAGATACAAAGTGCTGCACGTGAAACCTACTCTCCGGGTTCGCTCATTTATTTCACCTATATTCTACGCCTGTTCTTCAACAAACATTATACAGTAGAGTCCCGCTTAACCGACATTTCGTTTTATCCGACGCGTTCTCAATAAAGAACTAATATAACACACAAGTATTGTCAAAGCGTGAAAAATGTTGCTACGTGAGGAGATAGATAAAATTTTGTGAATAAAACAATTAGCACGAAAAACATCGTCAGTATGTTGCCTGCTACGAAAAAAATGCCTGAAAAGTGCAGATGTGAACATATCATGATCGTGAGTTTGTTTGCTAATATTTGAAATTGATTTTTTGCTTGTCCGCTGCCATTTAATGCACAATATCACGTCGGTGCTGGAGGTTTCTTCTTGTTGCTCCACGTATTTCACACCTGATTCAGGGGTTTGTCACTTAGTGTGTTATTTTGGCATGACTTGGAACTACGTTTTCTTCCTTTTCTCCTTATTTTTCACCGTTATAAGCAATACCGACAATACTTTCATCAGTCACTTCAAACTGGTTATCAAGGGCAGATCATTTGCCCGAATTTCAATAATATTGTAGAGTGAATCTAAATATCAATAGATCAATAATAATGTAACCATTCACGATATTGTTCCCTTCCTTTTCCTCTATTAACCGAAATTCCCGCTAATCCGACGTCCTGTTTAAGTCAGATAAGCGGAACTCTACTGCACTACCAAAAGTAAAAAAAAGACAGCCTATGGGGGTCCTTCAGTGAATAGATGTAGAGGCTTCCACCTTTCACACTCCCAGGACTTTGTGGGGAAACTACTTAGTTCTACGTGATATTCACTTTCTTCCCAAAAAATCCACAGTTCTAGCCCTTCAGGCAAGCAACTCAACGTTGAAAACATCCTACGGATATGAGCTACGAATTTTAGGTTTATCAAATATAATAAAGTATAAGAATACATTCTTTATTTATTCCTAAATATCACAATACTTTTCTTAATAATCGTCATCCGGTCGATTTGATCAGCAGTTTGCATTTTTATACCACTACGAGCGCTAACGTGAGTCAATGCATTGTTTCACATAAGAACCACGACGAGCGCTCTTGCGAGTCAATGAGAGTTTCACTTAAGCCCTTATAACTACATTCGGTGTGGATATTATAAAAAAATATTTTGTTTTTGCTAGTTGCTTTACGTCGCACCGACACAGATAGGTCTTATGGCGACGATGGGACAGGAAAGGGCTAGGAGTGGGAAGGAAGCGTCCGTGGCCTTAATTAAGGTACAGCCCCAGCATTTGCCTGGTGTGAAAATGGGAAACCACGGAAAACCATTTTCAGGGCTGCCGACAGTGGGGTTCGAACCTACTATCTCCCGAATACTGGATGCTGGCCGCACTTAAGCGACTGCAGCTATCGAGCTCGGTAAAATAAAAATTATCTGAGGGTATTGAACCAAGGAACACATTACAGAAGGAATTATATAAATACATTCATTTGGCTAGGATTCGAATAAAAAAACGAAACGAGTAAAGAAACAAACGATTTTAGGCTGTTCTTCCGGAACGGAATTTAGGTCGGAAGTGATTTTCGAAATTTGACTTTTTTTGGTTTGATAGATCTATTCAAGACATCAATTTGAAAACTTTGGCTCTTTAGCCCTCCAGCTTTAGGCATGATTGAGGATATTGTTTAATTTTACGGTTTTTTGTAGTATGCAACCGCCAGCATATTGCAGTCGACATCAGAATTAATGATATACAACTAATCATACTTACCTACTTAGGAAGTAAAATCACTCCAGATGACAAAATTTCTGTCGACATAAAGAGTAGAATTTCCCAAGCAAAGATTGATTTTTACAAGAAAAGGATACTACTGTACTTACACCAAGGAATTTAAATGTGACCAAGAAGAGATTTATTAAGTGCTTTGTCTGGAGTGTAGCCTTGTATGGTTCAGGAACGTGGACTATTAGTGCAGGTGATAAGAAACGTCTGGAAGCATTTGAGATGTGGTGCTGGAGGAAGATGGAAAAGACCTCATGGACAGCAAAACTCACCAATGAAGAAGTTCTTAGACGAATAGGTGGAAAAAGATCCTTTATAGTAACAATAAGAGAAGAGACCAATTAATTGACCATCTCTATAGGCACAATGGTTTCATAGTTAATGTCATGGAAGGAAGGATTCAAGGTAAAAGAGGAAGAAGAAGACCTAGACTGCAATATTCAAGACAGATCAGAAATGACGTAGGAACAGGCTCATATGTGGAAATGAAGAGATTAGCGGATTACAGAGAAGAGTGGAGAAGACGAATTGCTGCCAACCAATCTTAGGATTGAGAATTGAGAAAGAAGAGAATAGCAGACAAGATCTTGATAAAGCACCAATTAAAAGTATATTCGAGAGTGGTGTAAATAGTCTCTTAAAGTTAAGTTGATTATGAGGTGGTTATACCACCATTTTGACCCACGACGGCTTTGCTACGAACATGGACATTCTCATGGTTCTCGATTTGGACATCTGTGTACCTGACCTTGTTATCTTTTTTATGTGTGTTATATTTTATCATGAACGTTTACGCTCTTTAATTAGTCTGTTTACAGTGTTAGTGAAATTTCCTCAGTGTAGCTATATCTTGAGCTTCGTAAATAAATAAATAAATAAATAAATAAATAAATAAATAAATAAATAAATAAATAAATAAATAAATAAATAAATAAATAAATAAATAAATAAATAAATAAATAAATAAATAAATAAATAAATAAATAAATAAATAAATAAATAAATAAATAAATACATAAATAAATAAATAAATAAATAAATAAATATAACCCCTTTCAGGTGAACTAAGTATGATTTTACCACCTTCGGTATGCGTCATTGCTGTCTGATATGATATTACCATGATGAATAACACATTCTAAGAGTTACTTAAAGAACTTTTTTAATGTTGTACGGCGCACTGGATTTTTTATGAATGTCTATCATAGAGCTATTTTTAACGTAGTTCAGCGCATCTCTTGAATTCCCATCTTAATATGTTACATGGTATATACATTTATAAGATCTTTGTGTCTTTACATTGTTTAACTTCTTCGATGCATTTGTTTTTGATTTGCTTTAGGCTGATGATGACCTACTGTTAGGTCAAAACTAGTCCCTGAACGTATATGTAATTTAAAACATTGTACAATTTGTATTGATAAGAATAATATATTATTTAAATACTATTGTAAATCGTACCAGACAATTCATTCTGCATTATGTATTGTTATCCTCAGACCACTGCAGTGACCTCTATTTTCGTAAACAGACTGTACTCTACTTTGCAATTCAGAAAGCCGATGCAAACTGATGAAGCTATAGAACCATTCAAACGCAGTCTTCTTATTTTATAAATATAGATTTTTCTCTTTTATATCTCGTTTTTCTTCTTTTTGTGGGCTGCTCCGGCGAATGGACTGCTTTGCTGGCATCTCCTGTGCTAGCTGATTTTTATTGCGAGATATGGAATGTGTGCTGGTTTCTCGATGGTATTTCTTGTATTTTCTGCTCCCTACATTCTTTTTCGATCAGCCATCATAAATATTTCCCGTGATTCTAAGGCATACATTTTCTTCCATGTTTAGAATTCTCACTTGTTATGACAGAGCGAGTTGGCTGTGAGGTTAGGGGCGCGCTGCTGTGAAATACCATTCGGAGACAGTGGGTTCGAACTCCACTATAGGCAGTCCTGAAGACGTTCTTCCGTGGTTTCCCATTTTCACACCGGACAAATGCTGGGGTCTGTACGTTAGTTAAGGCCACGACCACTTCCTTCCCACTCCTAGCTCATTTCTATCCCACCGTCGTCATGCGACCTATCTATGTTAATATGACGTAAAGCAACTTGCAAATTTAAAAAAGGTCACTTTTCATAGAACGATATGGCTCCGTGGCAGAGATCCTGTAGTTTGCATTCAGGAGTTTATGAGTTCGAGCGTGAATGTTGGTAATCCTAATGATCGTGTTTCGTGGAATCACATATTTACACTAGGAATATACCGCGGCCAGGCTTTATTTAGGATGATGGATCTTCCTAAACCACTGGCGTCTCCGATAACTTTTCTGTTATTGCGTTATTAAGCAGGACAAAATAAAATCTGAACATATACCCAAGAGGTTCATGATTATGAATCTATCTATATAAATAAAAGGAAGTGTTTGTCTGTGTTTGTAAGTCTGCGCGATGCCCAGCCAAATCTACTGCACGTAGAGAACGGAAATATGTAACATAACTAGATGGAAGGGGTCCAAATGCACCTTGAAGCCGGATTTTTAATTTTCGCGTTTTTTTGTGAGTTATGAACGAAAAACTATTGGAAAACATGTATTGGGATATGTCAATCCAACATGCTGTAACCAGAATTAAATGCATAGATTCACTGTCGATGGGCTACGTACATAAGATAGGTAATAAATGTTAAAGAGGCATTTTAAGTCCATGGCGTAGAAAACCTTTTTCGGTCCCTGACATGAGGAAGTGTTTGTCTGTGTGTACGTGTGTGATGCACAGCCAAATCTACGGTAAGCAGAGATCTGACATTTTTAACATAATGTGAACTGGAATATGTTAATGAAGATAATGACTAGTGTTGGTCTAGATTTTACAGATAGACGAATAGTATATGAACATTATAACAACCAAAGAGGCACCATAAACATAAATGGTGAAGTATGGGAGGCTTATATAAAGAAAGGAGTACGACAGGGATGTAATTTGTCACCAGTGCTGTTCAACCTGTATATTGAGAAAGGCATTGAGGAATGTTAAGAGGATATGGAAGGGATATGGAGTAGAAATCAAAATGATAAGATTTGTTGATGCCATAGCTGTCATAGAGGAGAACGAAGAGAAACTACAAAGTGCATTAATAAGAATAAATAAGATATTGAGATAAATATAACATTAAAATTAATACAAAAAAAGACCGAGATTATGGTATGCAACCGCCAGCATATTGCAGTCGACATCAGAATTAACGATATACAACTAAGGCAAGTAAATGTCTTTACCTACTTAGGAAGTAAAACCACTCCAGATGGAAAAAGTTCTGTCGACATAAAGAGCAGAATTTCCCAAGCAAAGATTGCTTTTTACAAGAAAAGGATACTACTACTGGAAGCATTTGAGATGTGGTGCTGGTGGAGGATGGAAAGGATCTCATGGACAGCAAAACTCACCAATGAAGAAGTTCTTAGACCAGGGCCTCTCAAACGCCCAAAATCTCACGCGTGCAGAGCGAGGCGCAAGAGCTCCGTGCACTGTGCATCGGTGTCGCTCGGTGCCGCTCGGTATGGCTCGGATCAACGCTTCGTCTCTGGGCTACTCGGCTATGCTCGGCTCTACTCGGCTATACTCGGCTCAACTCAGCCCGGATTAGGAGCGCTACGGCGCAAGTGGGGGAGAGGGAGACAGGCGGAGCGAGCGAGCCAGGCGTGAGGAAAGAGAGAGTTAGCGCTATTGCTCCAAATCAAGGAGTGGGGGTCTGCACTCTGGTCAACCAAGCCAAGTCGTCTTTTGCACCGTGCACAGTGCATGCACCACGCGCATGCACCCTGAAAGGCCCTGTCTTAGACGAATAGGGGAAAAAAGATCCTTTTTAGCAACAATAAGAAAGAGAAGAGACCAATTAATTGACCATCTCTATAGGCACGATGGTTTCATAGTTAATGTCATGGAAAGAATGATTCAAGGTAAAAGAGGAAGACCTAGACTGCAATATTAAAGACAGATCAGATATGACGTAGGAACAGGCTCATATGTGGAAATGAAGAGATTAGCGGATTACAGAGAAGAGTGGAGAAGACGAATTGCTGCCAGCCAATCTTAGGATTGAGAATTGAGAGTGGGCACAGAATTTCACCGATAAGGCATAGCTGTGTCAAAGAGTAATTTTTGCTCCAAGAAATTAAGCTATTAACGACATCAACAAGCAACTTTTAGAAGAAACACCCGGTGTTTTAAAATTTACAAGTCTATCAACACGATGTGTAATACGTCTACATGACAGAGCTTTTGGATAACTTGGAGTCACCGGGAGTACCCTCCACATCTTGGAGCGGACGATTGTGGCACATTATCCTTCTCAGGTATGCGAGTCCTCTTTTCCTCTGGAATGGAACACGACCCTCAGTCAAAGAACTGATGCCGATTATTATTGAAGCCATCACCATGACTGGTAATGCGGCGGGCGAAGTAATATTCATTCCTCGGATTCACATAATGCCTTTGATATACCGTTTCAAATTAGACGTCTGCAGTTCCTCGTTCGTTTGAGTTTCGCTATGAGCATCTTCAAGTTACAAGGACAGTCGCTTTATGCTTTTGAACTCCATCTTTGGAAACCGTGCTCTACCATAGTGAACGGTATGTGGTTTGCAAGTTCGGGAAAGGCAAACACTCTATATATTTTAGCTCCAAATGGAAGGCCACTTAACCCAGTTTATTCGGAAGCTTTTTAATTCTTTCTTTCTTTCTTTCTTTCTTTCTTTTCTTAATACGGTTAACCTGCAGGGTTGGCTTTTTCCTCGGGCTCAGCGTGGGATCTCACCTCTACCGCCTCAAGGGAGTGTCCTAGATGGCGAGACTTCGGGTTGGGGAATGAAACCGTGAAGGAGGACCAGTATCTCACCCAGGCGGCCACACCTGCTATGCTGAGCCGGGGCCTTGTGAGCGGATGGGAATATTGGAAGGGATAGAGAAGGGATAGGGAAGGAAGGGGCAGTGGCCGTAGGTTATGTACCATCCCGGCATTCACATGGAGGAGGAGTGGGAAACCACGGAAAACCACTCCGAGGATGACTGAGGAGGGAATCAAACTCCCCTCTCCTCAGTTGACCTCCCGAAGCTGGGTGAACCCCGTTCCAGCCCTCGTACCACTTTCCAAATTTCGTGGCAGAGGTGGGAATCGAACCCGGGTGTCCGAGTGTGGCAGCTAATCACACTAACCACTACACCATAGAGTCGGGCAGCTTTATAATTAGAAATTGAATTCATGCAATTTATGTAAAAACTACGTGTGTTGATAAACGTTTTTTAAATTTATTTTGCTTTTAAGTAACTTGTTTAAAAGCACCTAACGGGTGAATTAATAAATGCGGGTGAAGCCGTGGGTCCATGATAGTCGTGAATAATCAAGGTAAAACCTTTGTTTATCTGTCTTAAACCAGCCTGAAGGATTACGAAAATAAGAATACCCTTCAATCATTATCTTTCAAAGTCATATCAATCAATTATCAATCAGTCAATAACCGCTGTTACCTCATTAGGACTGTCGCCCAGATGACAGATTCTTTATCAGTTGTTGACAGTATTTCCTTAAAAGATTTCAAATAAGTTAGACATTTGTCGAACATCTCCTTTGATAAGTTATTCCTCCTATGAACCAATATTTGCCCCTATTTGACATTTTGAATTTCAACTTTATTTTTAATTTCAAAACTCCATTCAATTCTATTCCTCTACTAAGGACATCTCACGCTATCTCTCCACTGAGAGATCGGAACATACCACTTAGCCGAGCAGCTCGTCTCCTTATTCCCAAGTCTGCCCAGTCGAAAACTGGCAGCATTTTAGTAACATTATTCTATTGCCGGAAATCACCCAGAACAAGCTGTGCTACATTCAATAGGAATTTTTCTAGTCCTCGGATTATGAAATCCTGGATCTCGTACATTGGGACTCTATGGGATTTTATTCGTCCTCTCCTTTGAATATGAATAACAATAATAATGGCCGCGCAGTTTGGGATGCGCAGCTGTGAGCTTTCAGCGGGGAGATTTTGGATTCGAAACCCACTGTCGACAGCCTTAAGGATGGTTGTCCGTGGTTTTCCATTTTGACACCAGGCAAATGCTGCGGCTGTACCTTAATTAAGGCCATGGCCGCTCCCTTCCCACTCTTAGGCATTTTGTATCCTAACGTCGCTATAAGACCCATCAGAGTCGGCACGACGTAAAGCAAATTGAAAATAAAAAATTAACATTACAAAATAAAAATGAAAAATAAAAAATAAAAATGAATAAAAAATAAAAATCCTAATATACACATATCTTCGTTATGGAAACTTACGCTTTTCAGCGTCCAGTCTGCAAGACTCCGAAAATTAACTAAACGCCACCACAGTCCCCCATTTGTAACTAGTTATGTAGCTACGTTTAATTTTATACCTCTTATCTTATAATTAGAAACTGAGTCTAACCATCCTCATCTTTGTCTCCCTCTTGTTATTTTACCCTCCATGACCACAACCATACCGAAGGGCTGGAGATTACGAGGTGTCACGTGGTCAGCATGACGAATCTTCTCGGCCGTTATTCTTGGCTCCCTAGAACGGAACCACTATCTCACCGTCTGGTAGCTCCTCAATTGTAATCACGTAGGCTGACTGGCTGTCGAATCAGCTCTCAGATACAAGTAACAAACCCCGAACTGGCCGGGAATCGAAGCAGGCACCGCGGGACCGGCACCCTGCACGACATTGTCCATTATTCTTCTAGGTAACCTATCCTCCCCAATTGACCTCACATGACCTCACCACCAAAGCCGGTTTATGCGTACAGTTTCATCGATCGAGTTCATTGCTAACTTAGACTTTATCTCCTTAATACAAGGAGCTACTCTTTTTTTGTTTTTGCTAGTTGTTTTACGTCGCACCGACACAGATAGGTTTTACGGCGACGATGGGACAGGAAAGGGCTAGGAGTGGGAAGGAAGCGGCCGTGGCATTAATTAAGGTACAGCGCCAGCATTTGCCTGGTGTGAAAATGGGAAACCACGGAAAACCATTTTCAGGGCTGCCGACAGTGGGGTTCGAACCTACTATCTCCCGAATACTGTATACTGGCCGCACTTAAGCGACTGTAGCTATCGAGCTCGGTGAGCTAAACTCTAAATGGCAGAGTCAGGATCGAAGCCAGAATGACAGGTCGGAGAACTAATATTGTAACACGCGACTTCGACGGCTGCAAGATATGTTGCTGGACTTCCAGAAACCTCCTTCTACCTCTACCGCCTTTCCCACGCCTGTAAAGTCGCGAGTACGAACTTTGGATTTGTCCCTGATTTACAACCGGATGCCAATTCTTCGTGGAGGGATGTTATCACTATTGCGTGTTTCTATGGTGGTTGGTAAAGTGTTGTGTTGTCTGAATATAAAGAGGAAAGTGTTGAGACGGGAACTAACCCCCCAGTCTCTGAGACAGGTGATTTCATCAGAAGGATAAAAAATTTCCGACCCGGCCGGCAGTCGAACCCGGGACCTTCCGAACCGAGCGCTGACCATTGAACCAATCAGCCGGACTGCTGGATTTCGGGAATATCCTGGGATAATTATGTTAATGTTCACTTGAAACACTATTCACTGAGCTCGCTTAAGTGTAACCAGTAATCCAGTATTCGGGAGGTTCGAAACCCACTGTCGACAGCCCTGAAGACGTTTTTCCGTGGTTTCCCATTTCCTATTTCCACACCAGGCAAATGCTGGGACTGTAACTTAATTAAGGTCACGGTCGCTTCCTTCCCACTCCTCGCCCTTTCCTATCCCATCGTCGCTATAAGACCTAACTGTGTCTGTATGACGTAAAGCCAATTTTAAAAAGGAAAAAAGAAAGAAATAAACACTGTTCTATATCCGTATTCTTCTTCTTAATCTGTTTACCCTCCAGGGTCGGTTGTTCCCTCGGACTCAGCGAGGGATCCCACCTCTACCGCTTCAAGGGCAGTTTCCTGGAGCTTCAGACACTGGGTTAGGGCTTACAACTAGGAAGGATGACCAGTACCTGGCCCAGGCGGCCTCACCTGTTATGCTGAACAGGGACTTTGCTGGGGAATGGGAAGATTGGAAGGGATAAACAAGGAAGAGGGAAGGAAGTGGCCGTGGCCTTAAGTTACGTACCATCCAGGCATTTGCCTGAAGGAGAAGTGGGAAAATACGGAACACCACTTCCAGGAGGGCTGAGATGGGAATCGAACCCATCTCTACTCAGTTAACCTCCCGAGGCTGAGTGGACCCGTTCCAAACCTCGTACAACTTTTCAAGTTTCGTGGCAGAGCCGGGACTAACATCAACATTGTACTATGATCGTAAGATGTACTGTAAATATTTGCCTACGTGCTAAAGCAACAGATTATTACAAGCATCGAACGTTATTCATTCTTTTGCTTCAAAATGTTCAAAGTTGGCTTTTCCTTGAATAACATCCGTTAAAGTTGTTTTAACAAAGGTAAGAAAAAAATTCTTGGTTCTTTATTTCCTTTACCTTATATGAATAGCGGAATGTAATGGAGCTGGTGCTAGTTAAAAAGCGAAAACGCTGGACCATGCAAACTTATGAGATGGGTTCTGAAAATAACTTTTGATTGCGCAAGTTGTCACGTCACCAAGCTATCTTTTACTTTTACTGAATCTCCCACAGCAATAAATGATCAGGCCGTTCTCATTTATATTCAGAAATTAGTATAAATACATTTCATGACCTGAATTATATTGGCAATATTGGCAATATTGATAGAACGCAATATCGAATGAACTAACAAGTACAATTGCAGTACATTCCTTCAATGTAGTTACCTGCAAAGTATATTCGCTCTTGCCAAATATCGGGAAGCCGTTGAGGACCGCTGGCAAGGCGTTCTCTGTTGATGGCAGCGAGTACAGCGCGCAGTACAGATGCCATGTCAGGAAATCAGCAGCTTCAGAGGGGATCCTTCAACTTCGGAAACAGGTCGAAGACACAAGGACTCATGTCTGGTGAATACGAAGGGTATTTCAAGACCTCAGAATACAACCGTTTCGATAAGAGCTTTTTTTTTTTTTTTTGCTAATTGTTTTTACGTCGCACCGACACAGACAGGTCTTACAGCGACGATGGGACAGGAAAGGGCTAGGGGTGGGAAGGAAGCGGCCGTGGCCTTAATTAAGGTACAGCCCCAGCATTTTCCTGGTGTGAAAATGGGAAACCACGGAAAACCATTTTCAGGGCTGCCGACAGTGGGGTTCGAACCTACTATCTCCCGAATACTGGATACTGGCCGCACTTAAGCGACTGCAGCTATCGAGCTCGGTTCGATAACAGCTTGGCATTGTTTGCGACATGACAACGGTAGGGCGATCGTCTGGTAATAAACGTGAAGGTGTGAGTGGCATAACCGGACGCAGATGTCGCTCCAGAAATCGGCAGTAGTAGTCGCTGTTGACGGTCTGTGCATTAGGCACAGGGTGCGTAAGAATAACACCTTCGCAGTCGTATGCTACAATCAGCATAAACTTCACCCGACTGGGTTCCTGTCGACATTTCTGTGGACGTGACGAACAAGTCGCTTTAATTCAGCCTCGTAGCCTCGTACCCACGTCTCATCAATGGCGACAATACGCTGCAGAAATGCGTCTCCTTCGTTACAGCATCTGTCCAGGTGGTCGCCAGCCAGTGCCATTTCTGTCTATCAGTGAGTTGATGTGGAACCCAACGGGGGGCAGTTTTCTTCATGTTAAGTCATTTCGTCAGTACGTGCCACACCGTCTGATGACTGCGGCCAACCTCAACGGATAATTCCCGGACAGTTCATCGGGTGGTCTACGGAAACGAGACCACTCACCATGTCAATCTTATCATGAGGAATGTACGACCGACCTGTGCTGTCCAAATCCGCAATCTCATACCGACCCGCACGAAATACTTCACCCACCATACAACCGTCTTATACGGTAATGCATTCTTGATACTGGCTTCATGAAATTCTCAAAAACATTCTGATGAATTTTTCCCGTGGGCAACCTCGATTTTAATCCACGAACGTTGATCAAATTCTGGAAACATGCTTTAGAGCTTTGTAATTGACACTCTTCACTTCAACGCCACACAGCAACAACACTCCCAGCTGGATGTCCGTCAAATGCACACTACATATCGACAAAAGTGCCACCTGTCCACTCCCATATCCTATTTGCGCGTGCACGATCTCCTGCAAGTGTCTGGACTACGTTACCAATACTTCATTTTCAGCGCTCGTATAATGAATAAAACTGAAATAAAAATACATTCAGATAGAAAACATCTATCCTCAACACTAGGAGACTAAAATTTTCAGGACCTTTTCACAAAAATGTAAGATGATTGTCCTAATCTAGAGTAGGTCATTATACCAGTCAATCTACTGTAAATTGTAGTGTTGTAATACTGGAAATATTTAAGCTATCCACAAATTTATACATGACTGTCTTGAAATCATTATACTATACTAAAATTTGTAGCCGTTCTTCACACGGGAATTTGCAATGTTTCCTTCATGATATTATGCTAAGTTACATGCCTGCAGTCAGACCTTTAATACGGCATGTTAAACTAATACTTTTCAACGAAAGCACGAGGCAATAACGTGAAACTATAAAGCGGAACAAAGTGGAGACAGAATGGGTACCATTACAGAGTTTATTGTACTGTTCCGTTCCTGGTCCGAAATTGTGCGAAATTCTGTCTACTTCTCGGCTGCATGTTGTTGTGTCTCTGACCACAGGCCTGTGGCTGAAGGAACCCATCGTTCATGGTATCCTTCCTTACTATTTGTCCTATCGAAAAGAGCAAAATGGATCTTTACTTACCCATTAACCCACCTTGAAGTGAAATTCACCAGGAGTTCAATGGGATTTGAACTAGAAGTGCAATTTTTCATAAGCGTCTCCGTTATTTTCCGTTGTTCGATAAACGAAGTCGCTATGAAATTGTTCCATACAAAAATAACCCCGATAATGTCGTACTGGCTAGAATTGATATGGGAACATCTCACTAAGAGAAATATTCGAGACACTGAAAGTGTAAAAGCAATCTACATGAAAAAGGTATTATGTTTGTCCAAATTCACTCCTTCAGGACTTTGTTAAGAACTAACAAGAGAACTCTTGTATACAGAAGAACTATGTCACAAACTAATATTGCTATCTACAGCTGCAGTTACAAACAGAACTGCAATCCAAGAAGGGAGATATATGGGAAATATTTGACACCACAGAGGCTTGAAGAGGATTGAATGAAGGCAGATTATGAACTCAGGCACATAGTGACTAGATTAGCAACACAGGCTTTTCATCACCGCTTGTGTACTAACAAAACTTTTCACACCCCGGTAAGTGAATATGTATGTGCATTGTGTGAGAAAACTTGTGAATTATATATCATGTTGTGACGTGTACTGAAAGGCAGATTGGACTAACCAAATTCTGTTTATTGTAATTAGTTATGGTAACATATTTTAATGGCCATTGGCTGTAATAAAATATTTATTATTATACATGCATATGTAGCATACAAGCCGGCCCCGTGGTGTAGGGGTAGCGTGCCTGCCTCTCGCCCGGAGGCCCCGGGTTCGATTCCCGGCCAGGTCAGGGATTTTTACCTGGACCTGAGGGCTGGTTCGAGGTCCACTCAGCCTACGTGATTAGAATTGAGGAGATATCTGACTGTGAGATAGCGGCCCCGGTCTAGAAAGCCAAGAATAACGGCCGAGAGGATTCGTCGTGCTGACCACACGACACCTCGTAATCTGCAGGCCTTCGGGCTGAGCAGCGGTCGCTTGGTAGGCCAAGGCCCTTCAAGGGTTGTAGTGCCATGGGGTTTGGTTTGGTTTATGTAGCATACAATCATGGAAATAATATATTGTTAAACATTTCTTATGTACAGTTTTTTGATAGACCTAATTTAACGAACATATTGTATACTGGGATTAATCTTTCTATAAACGCTAACTACAAGTGATACCATGACGTCATATGCAACTGATAACACAACCTTGAATGAGTAGATTACAAACTGCAGCCGCTTTCGATCTAGGTCAACTGGTACTTAGACTGCAACACCGTTAATGATATCTCCCTTATTAATCCTCCTATCGAAAATGTGCAAATGAGGAAACGATTCTGAAATTGATTTCTAATAAGACTGGTTGATTTCCATTAAGGTTGGTTAGGCATATTTTGTGGGCACGTAAAGTCAGTTTCAATCATCCTAAAATCCCCCAGGACATTCAGGGATACAAAATTAATATTGGTAGAAATATATCGAGCAGTTTTCCAGTTGTAAGACTTTAGGCAAACAAACAGACGAAACAACGAACAAGCAGATAAACAGCACCAAAGCTAGAAGTGTACAGATGGTCTTATTACAGGTGAAACGGATAACTGTACCAAAATGTCGCCAAAATATTCAATATACTGACACACGGTCGTTACAATTTTATTTATATCAATATCACGGCTCCTCATGAATTCAGCTCTTTTGAGAATGTTTCAAAAGTAAGGTTATGCTAATTGGGCCCCTCCTTTATTAACATGGCCCTGGTTATATACTTTTGCGTGACTAATTTGAAGCTATCATCTGCGAGTATTGCGGTGACTTGCGGAGAAGTCCCATTCCTCCAATGTTTTGGAGAGGCACAGCGGTGTTAGGAGCCGGTCACGTCTGGTAGTGATTGAGAGAACAGTGAGCAACTGGAAAATGACTTCTATAATGCTGTGAGATGTACAACAGGCAATGGTATGATGATAAAACTGGGTTAAAAGTTAGGGTCAGGAGTTTTCTCTCAGTACTAATTACTGCGTTGATGGGGAAAGTAAACTCGTGTCCTCATCCCGAGGTGGTGTAGCTCTTTCCAGGCACACACCCATTGGAGGTGAGCTGTATGTTCCATTTCAACCACATACCAGCCCTCCTGCCATTCTTAAATTGCTGGCAGTACCGGGAATCGAACCCGGACCCCCGAGGACGGCAGCTAATAACACTAACCGTTACGCCACGGGAGCGGACGTTGATGGGGTGAAAGCTCCTTATGGGGATCTCTGTAAGTACCTAGGTGTTAATATAAGAAAAGATCTTCATTGTGGTAATCACATAAATGGGATTGCCAATAAAGGGTACAGATCTCTGCACATGGTTAGGCGGGTGTTTAGGGGTTGTAGTAAGAATGTAAAGGAGAGGGCATATTAGTCTCTGGTAAGACCCCAACTAGAGTATGGTCCCAGTGTATAGGACCCTCGTCAGGATTACTTGTCCGACTCGTTGTCTGAATGGCCAGCGTACTGGCCTTCGGTTTAAGAGGGTCCCGGGAAGTATAACCTTCATTGGTTAATTCCAATTGCCTGGGAGCTGGGTGTTTGTGCTTTCCGCAACATCACTGCAACTCACGCACCACACGTAAGACTATCCTCCCCCACGATAACACACAGTTTCCTACATTTGGAAGATACCACCCATCCTCATCAGAGTGTCCGCCTTACAAGGGCTGCACTCGGCTAGAAAAAGCTACACGAAATCATTATTAGGATTACTTGATTAAATAACTAGAAAAATCCAAAGAAAAGCAGTTCGATACAAAAGAGTAGCGTTGCAAAATTTTGCAAAGTTTGGGTTGAGAAGACTTGGGAGAAAGGAATCGAAGAAGTCAGTAGAGTCAGAACCCATGTTCCGATTCAGACCGAATCGAGAACTTAATGAAAATGTTGTGAAGATAACAACTACTTTGAGGAAAAGAACAGTGTCAGTTTATGGGCACATTTGGAGGATGAATCCAAAGAGACTGGCAGACAGGATATTCAGTCTTTAAAAGGAAAATGTCGGCACAAATTTTATGGCTTCAGGGGGTTTACAAGAAGTGGTGATTCAGGAGGGAGATATACAGGAAAAAAGAAACATTTAGGAAGAAAATTGCGGGAATGAGGGAAACTCGACAAGACACGCAACATTTCGGTTGAAGAGTGACAAAGGAGAAATCAGGGGCTTAAGAACATCTGAAGGGAATTCAAAGAAAAAGGGAATAAATTTGAGAGGTAGAAGATATTCTATATTGTGTAAACGCGGTCCATAAGTGACTTTAACGAATTAAATAAATACATGCATAAACATTATAGACCGTTATGCCTTTCAGCGTTCAGTCCACAAGCGTCTGTGAATTTAGTAAACGCCGCCACAATCCTCTATTTGTAACTAGTGCTGTGGCCCCGTTTAGTTCTATACCTATTGTCTTCAGATCGTTAGAAACTGGGTCTAAACATCGTCGTTTTGGTATTCCTTTACTTCTCTTATCCTCCATAACAGAGTCCATTATTCTCCTTAGTAACCTATCCTCCTCCATTCGCCTCACATAACCTCACCACCGAAGCTGTTTTCTGCGTACAGCTTCGTCTATCGAGTTGATTCCTAACTTAGACTTTATCTCCTCATTCCGAGTATCCTCCTGTCATTGTTCCCACCTGTTTGTACTAACGATCATTCTTGCTACTTTCATGACTGTTACTGCTAACTTATAAATGATATATCTTCAGTCCACCCAGCTTTCACTCCTGTACAGAAAAGTTGGTCTGAAAACAGACCGATGTAAAGATAGTTTCGTCCGGGAGCTGACTTCCGTCTTACAGATTACTGTTGATCGCAACTGCGAGTTCACTGAATTAGCTTTACTACACCTTGATTCAATCTCACTTACTATATTACCATCCTGGGAGAGCACCTATTCTAAATACATCAAATTTTGTAACTGTTCCAACTTTGTATCACCCATCTGACATTCAATTCTGTTGAATTCCTTACCTACTGATATAAATTTAGTCTTCGAAAGGCTAATTTAAATACCATACTCATTGCACCTTTCCAAGATATAAGCTGCAAGCTTTCGGCACAATCTGCTATTAAGATCAAGTCGTCAGCATAGGCCAGACTGCTTACTACACTCCCACCTATTTGAATCCGTCGTTTCTATGTTATACCTTTCAGCAGATGATCCATGTATACTACGAACAGCAAAAGGTGAAAGATTAGAACCTTGTCTAACCCCTGTAAGTACCCTGAAGCAAATAAATAGTGATAACCTTGTTGGCAATGAAATGAGTATCGCCTCATTGGATTGCTGATGAGGTAACTAGGAAGGAAATAGTTTACTTGAATACGTCTTTGGAAAGGATATTTTTAAAGCCACAGTGAATTGAAGACATTGGCTCTTGATCACACGATACAAGTGTTATTCGTGAAGATGTTCCTCTATCTACCTTGAAATCCGCTGACCTCATTCTTTATAACTATCGATCGGCTCGAAAGGGGAGTTTCAATAAAGATATTGCTGATGATATTAGCCTTCAGACAGAATGGCTCGTACTTTTTAACAGATTGACGAGGGAGCACAAAGCAGGCTCCTACCATTACAGCGATCAACATGACATCCCTCAGAATGTATTTGTGCCTACCGTGCCTGGAGATGTATTGCATTACTCAGTGACGTGTTAACTTAGCTTCATTCCCTCCTGCATTCTGCATAGAGTGTAAAGTCTACACGTATCTAATACTTAACCTTTAGCGTGCCAGATACGATATCGTATCATTGGTTACCTTAATATAGCTCTCTTGTTCAATCATCATCAATCACCACGGATCGGCATTTAGGGCAGTCACTCAGGTGCCAGATACCCTGTTTGTTGTTTGCCTAGACTTTTCCGCAAATAATTGCACATAATTTGGAAATTTATTGAACATCTCCCTTGGTAAATTATGCTAATATGCAAATATTCGAATCTTTGCCCCAATTTGTCCTCTTGATATCCAACCATATCTTCAGATCTTTCCTAGCTTTAAAATCACCAGTGAAACTTATTCGTCATTCCTCGCCATCTCCCCTCTAACAGCTCGGAACAGACCACTTTACAACATTTTCTTAACGCTACTCTTTTGTCGGAGATCACCCAGAAAAAATCGAGATGCTTTTCTTTGTTTATTCCAGTTCTCAAATCAAGTAATCCTGGTGATGGTCTCTTACACTGGAGCCATACTCTAGGTGGTGTCTTAAACCTCATCCCCGAAGGGCCAGGAGTAGTATAATAGGCGGGTTCTGCGGCCACCTCCACCTCAGGCTCCCAGTGGCCACCTCCACCTCCACCTCAGCCAGAGGCCTCCCAGTGGCCACCTCCACCTCCACCTCAGCCAGAGGCCTCCCAGATGCCTCCTCCACCTCCCGCGGGAAATTTGAATTTGTAAACAAAGCCACGTGCTTTTTGACAGCTGTCATCGACAACAACGCATCGCAAACCTCAGTACTGCCATCTTGACGGGCCTAAACCTCAGTAGTGCCAACTTAACCTAACTAGCGCGAGGTAAACAAAGCCACGTGCTTTTTGACAACCACGTGCTTTTTGACAGATTTGTAAACAAAGCCACGTGCTTTTTGACAGACAACAACGCATCGCTAACCTCAGTACTGCCATCTTGACGGGCCTAAACCTTAGTAGTACCAACTTAACCTAACTAGCGCGAGGTAAACAAAGCCACGTGCTTTTTGACAGCCACGTGCTGTTTTGACAGCTGTCATCCGCCATTTTTGAGCACTGTGCTGCCCTCTATATCGCAGTAGCTGCAAAATTCGTCACCTGTCATCGGCAGTGCTGCCATCTTGACGGGTCTAAACCTTAGTGCTACCAACTTAACCTCACTAGCGCGAGATAAACAAAGCCACGTGTTTTTTGACAGCTGTCATCCACCATCTTTAATCTATAGAGCACAGTGCTGCCCTCTTTAGCTACTTACCTTTGAAATGTGGTGGCGGATAATTTGAAAAATGCTTTTCGACAAGCAGCCATCTTTAATCCAGAGAGAACAGTGCTACCCTCTATGTGGTGGCGGCAAATTGAAAAATTCCACGTGCTCTTGTTTGGAAACAAACTCACGTGCTTTTTCGACAGCTACCATCTGCCATCTTTAATCTATAGAGCACAGTGCTGCCCTCTTTAGCTACTTACCTTTGAAATGTGGTGGCGACAAATTCCACGTGCTCTTGTTTAGTAAACAAACTCACGTGCTTTTTTTGTCAGCTGTCATCCGCCATCTTTAATCTATAGAGCACAGTGCTGCCCTCTTTATCGTAGTAGATGTAAATTCGTCACAGCTGTCATCCGCAGTGCTGCCATCTTAACGGGCTTAAACCTTAGTGCTACCAACTTAACCTTACTAGCGCGAGATAAACAAATCCACGTGCTTTTTGACAGCTGTCATCCACCATCTTTAATCTATAGAGCACAGTGGTGCCCTCTTTAGCTACTTACCTTTGAAATGTGGTGGCGGATAATTTGAAAAATGCTTTTTGATAGCAGCCATCTTTGAGCACCGTGCTACCCTCTTTTGTGGTGGCAGGCAATTCCACGTGACAGCAGCCATCTTTAATCATGAGAGCACCGTGCTGCCCTCTATGTGGTGGCGGCAAATTCTACATGCTCTTGTTTGGAAACAAACTCACGTGCTTTTTTTCTGACAGCTGTCATCCGCCATCTTGCATCACAAACCTCAGTGCTGCGCTCTTTAGCTAGATACCTTTGAAATGTGGTGGCGGCAATTTGAAAAAAATCTATGTGCTCTTGTTTAGTAAACAAAGCCACGTGCTTTTTATGACAGCTATCATCCACCATCTTTAATCAATAGAGCACGGTGCTGCTATCATGCAGGCAATTTCATCACCTGTCATCCGCCACCTTTTAATGAACAGAGCACCGTGCTGCTCTCTGTAGTAGCGGGCAATTTGAAAAGTTCTGTTAGCTGTCATCCGCCATCTATGTGGTGGCGGCAAATTCTACGTGCTACGCGCAGCTGTCATCCACCATCTTACATCGCAAACCTCAGTGCTACACTCTATGTGGTGGCGGATAATTTAAAAAGAAAAATTCTACATCAGTCCTCTCTCGACGCTAATTGCACAAGATGGTGACTATACATGACTCCTTAAAGGTGCTTATGCAAGATGATCGCTATACATAGACGCCCTTGGGATGCTTGCGCAAGATGGCGGTTATACAAGGCTCCTTATGAGGGATGCTTGCGCGAGATGGTGGTTGCTCTTATGAGGCGGCTTAAGGATCCATGACTAGAGACGCCCTAAGGATGCTTGCGCAAGATGGCGGATGCAAGATGGCGGCTATACATAGCTCCTTATGAGACAGCCAGTACTCGATACAACATGTGATCAGAACATTGATTGATGTGTTCAGAACACTGTACTCGATACAACATGTGATTAAAACATTGTGTGGTGTGTTCAGAACACTACATAAGTAGAATCGAACGCTGTATTAGGGGATACCTTTGTTTAGATTGAAACATAACAAGACTAGAATTGAACACTGCACATTGATTGATTGATGTGTTCAGAACACAAATAAGTAGAATCGAACACTGTACTCGATGTCGTTAACTTCAACATGTGATTAAAACATTGTCTGGTGTGTTCAGAACACTACATAAGTAGAATCGAACGCTGTACAACATGTTAGGGGATACCTTTGTTTAGATTGAAACATAACAAGAATTGAACACTGCACTCGATGTCGTTACATGCGATCAGAACAATGATTGATGTGTTCAGATCACGAAACAAGTAGAACCGAACACTGTACAACATGTTAGGGGATACCTTTGTTCTAAGAAGATCAGTTTGAAACATAACAAGACTAGAATTGAACACTGCACTCGATACAACATGTAATCAGAACATTGATTGATGCGTTCAGATCACGAAACAAGTAGAACCGAACACTGTACAACATGTTAGGGGATACCTTTGTTCTAAGAAGATCAGCTTGAAACATAACAAGACTAGAATTGAACACTGCACTCGATACAACATGTAATCAGAACATTGATTGATGCGTTCAGATCACGAAACAAGTAGAACCGAACACTGTACAACATGTTAAGGGATACCTTTGTTTAGATTGAAACTAACAAGACTAACACTTCAAATGATTTGCTTAGTACGAAAATAAAAAAAATATATACCGCGTAGCTAACTCGTTCATCACACTGCTAAGACGCTTAGTAATTGTGAATACACTCATACGAAAATCAAGAAAGCACACTGCGTAGCCAACTCGCTCGGCTCACTCGCTTAGTATTTGCAACACACACGGATAAGAATGTTCCGAGATACTTACATGTTTTTTAAGGGAGGGTGAAAGATCATAAATTATATGTACACATGTTGTCTCCTCCAAGTTGTAAGATGAAATAGACGCAGTACTGCGAGTTTCCGCTCTAGCTGGCGAACGGAAGTAGCATGATATCTCAGCAAAAAATAATACGCGTGAGCTTGCAAGTCAGACACAATGATGGATACCGCGATTCAAATCCTGGTAACTTATGCCGTCGGGAAGGGTATCCGGCGAGCATCTAGCTGTAAATCCTCGATTCTCGACAGATTCTTAATCCGAGTTCTTTGACGTCAGGAAGGGCAACCGGTTGAAAACAATTATCGAACACGCATCGCGAAGGCAAGAGTGTGCAGCGATATGCTTGTTTAGACTTGCAGATTACGAAAAGAAACATAACAAGACTTGAGTCTTAAAACAAATTCTTGCGATTTAAAATCTTAGTCAGGAAGGGCATCCAGCAGTAAAACAATAGTTCGTGATTTAAAATCTAGCAGTAAAACCCCCGATTCTCGACAGATTCTTAATCCGAGTTCTTTGACGTCAGGAAGGGCAACTAGTTGAAAACAATTATCGAACACGCATCGCGAAGGCAAGAGTGTGAAGCGATATGCTTGTTTAGACTTGCAGATTACGAAAAGAAACATAACAAGACTTGAGTCTTAAAACAAATTCTTGCGATTTAAAATCTTAGTCAGGAAGGGCATCCAGCAGTAAAACAATAGTTCGTGATTTAAAATCTAGCAGTAAAACCCCCGATTCTCGACAGATTCTTAATCCGAGTTGTCAGGAAGGGCAACCGGTTGAAAACAATTATCGAACACGCATCGCGAAGGCAAGAGTGTGCAGCGATATGCTTGTTTAGACTTGCAGATTACGAAAAGAAACATAACAAGACTTGAGTCTTAATACAAAAAATCTTGCGATTTAAAATCTTAGTCAGGAAGGGCATCCAGCAGTAAAACAATAGTTCGTGATTTAAAATCTAAGAAGTGCATCTAGCTGTAAAACCCCCGATTCTCGACAGATTCTTAATCCGAATTCTTTGACGTCAGGAAGGGCAACCGGTTGAAAACAATTATCGAACACGCATCGCGAAGGCAAGAGTGTGCAGCGATATGCTTGTTTAGACTTGCAGATTACGAAAAGAAACATAACAAGACTTGAGTCTTAAAACAAATTCTTGCGATTTAAAATCTTAGTCAGGAAGGGCATCCAGCAGTAAAACAATAGTTCGTGATTTAAAATCTAGCAGTAAAACCCCCGATTCTCGACAGATTCTTAATCCGAGTACTTTGACGTCAGGAAGGGCAACTAGTTGAAAACAATTATCGAACACGCATCGCGAAGGCAAGAGTGTGCAGCGATATGCTTGTTTAGACTTGCAGATTACGAAAAGAAACATAACAAGACTTGAGTCTTAATACAAAAAATCTTGCGATTTAAAATCTTAGTCAGGAAGGGCATCCAGCAGTAAAACAATAGTTCGTGATTTAAAATCTAAGAAGTGCATCTAGCTGTAAAACCCCCGATTCTCGACAGATTCTTAATCCGAGTTCTTTGACGTCAGGAAGGGCAACCGGTTGAAAACAATTATCGAACACGCATCGCGAAGGCAAGAGTGTGCAAAGGACAACTCAACAAATTCTTGCGATTTAAACACATTTTTATTCCCAAGAGAATCGAACCCGAGACTACCGGGTGAGAGGCATGCATACTGTAGGCTATGGGTTTGTTCTACTGTCCATGAAGTCGTATCAGCGCAGAGCGAGCAGCGGAATGCGTGTGTTAGCTGAAATTGTACACGTATCTTCCGGCTCGGCCTTGAACGAGGACACTGATAAGCGGCTTGTAACTCGCGAACGTCTTCTTAGCTGAGTACCATTCAAGCTCTTAAAACACAGTACTAATTAAGGTTGTAAAATATTCTGAAATAGTCCTCCTCTGTAGTGTAGTAGTTAGCTGCTACCCTCGGAGGTCCGAGTTCGATTCCCGGCTCTGCCACGGAATGTGTAGCATTTAGCCTATGTAAGTTCCTAACGTAAAATATCATGATTGTACGGAGAGGTTAAAACACACACAGTGCCTACTCCTATCGAAAGAACCTGCACGGTACCGGCATGTATGCTTCTCCTGGTGAAGGAGCATGCACATGGTTTAACGCCTCCTATCAACAGCCCTTACTTAATGCTGGCTTTTTTGCACACCCCGCCTCACACCATAGTTTTACGACCGGCTGCCCTTCCTGACTAGGATTTTAAATCGCAAGAATTTGTTGAGTTGCCCTTCCTGACGCAAAACTGGCAGTATCTAACCTCTTACACGGAATGTGTAGCATTTAGCCTATGTAAGTTCCTAACGTAAAATATCATGATTGTACGGAGAGGTTAAAACACACACAGTGCCTACTCCTATCGAAAGAACCTGCACGGTACCGGCATGTAGGCTTCTCCTGGTGAAGGAGCATGCACATGGTTTAACGCCTCCTATCAACAGCCCTTACTTAATGTTGGCTTTTTTGCACACCCCGCCTCACACCATAGTTTTACGACCGGCTGTCCTTCCTGACTAGGATTTTAAATCGCAAGAATTTGTTGAGTTGCCCTTCCTGACGCAAAACTGGCAGTATCTAACCTCTTACACGGAATGTGTAGCATTTAGCCTATGTAAGTTCCTAACGTAAAATATCATGATTGTACGGAGAGGTTAAACACACACAGTGCCTACTCCTATCGAAAGAACCTGCACGGTACCGACATGTAGGCTTCTCCTGGTGAAGGAGCATGCACATGGTTTAACGCCTCCTATCAACAGCCCTTACTTAATGCTGGCTTTTTTGCACACCCCGCCTCACACCATAGTTTTACGACCGGCTGCCCTTCCTGACTAGGATTTTAAATCGCAAGAATTTGTTGAGTTGCCCTTCCTGACGCAAAACTAGCAGTATCTAACCTCTTACATCATACACTATAGTTTTGGACCGGTTGCCCTTCCTGACGTCAAAGAACTCGGATTAAGAATCTGTTTTGCTTTAAGACTAGTTGCCCTTCCTGACGCAAAACTGGTAGTATCTAACCTCTTACATCATACCCTATTGTTTTCGACCGGTTGCCCTTCCTGACGTCAAAGAACTCGGATTAAGAATCTGTCGAGAATCGGGGGTTTTACTGCTAGATTTTAAATCGCAGTATCACGAACTATTGTTTTACTGCTGGATGCCCTTCCTGACTAAGATTTTAAATCGCAAGAATTTGTTTTAAGACTCAAGTCTTGTTATGTTTCTTTTCGTAATCTGCAAGTCTAAACAAGCATATCGCTGCACACTCTTGCCTTCGCGATGCGTGTTCGATAATTGTTTTCAACTAGTTGCCCTTCCTGACGTCAAAGAACTCGGATTAAGAATCTGTCGAGAATCGGGGGTTTTACAGCTAGATGCACTTCTTAGATTTTAAATCACGAACTATTGTTTTACTGCTGGATGCCCTTCCTGACTAAGATTTTAAATCGCAAGATTTTTTGTATTAAGACTCAAGTCTTGTTATGTTTCTTTTCGTAATCTGCAAGTCTAAACAAGCATATCGCTGCACACTCTTGCCTTCGCGATGCGTGTTCGATAATTGTTTTCAACTAGTTGCCCTTCCTGACGTCAAAGAACTCGGATTAAGAATCTGTCGAGAATCGGGGGTTTTACTGCTAGATTTTAAATCACGAACTATTGTTTTACTGCTGGATGCCCTTCCTGACTAAGATTTTAAATCGCAAGAATTTGTTTTAAGACTCAAGTCTTGTTATGTTTCTTTTCGTAATCTGCAAGTCTAAACAAGCATATCGCTGCACACTCTTGCCTTCGCGATGCGTGTTCGATAATTGTTTTCAACTAGTTGCCCTTCCTGACGTCAAAGAACTCGGATTATGAATCTGTCGAGAATCGGGGGTTTTACTGCTAGATTTTAAATCACGAACTATTGTTTTACTGCTGGATGCCCTTCATGACTAAGATTTTAAATCGCAAGAATTTGTTTTAAGACTCAAGTCTTGTTATGTTTCTTTTCGTAATCTGCAAGTCTAAACAAGCATATCGCTGCACACTCTTGCCTTCGCGATGCGTTTTCGATAATTGTTTTCAACCGGTTGCCCTTCCTGACGTCAAAGAACTCGGATTAAGAATCTGTCGAGAATCGGGGGTTTTACAGCTAGATGCACTTCTTAGATTTTAAATCACGAACTATTGTTTTACTGCTGGATGCCCTTCCTGACTAAGATTTTAAATCGCAAGATTTTTTGTATTAAGACTCAAGTCTTGTTATGTTTCTTTTCGTAATCTGCAAGTCTAAACAAGCATATCGCTGCACACTCTTGCCTTCGCGATGCGTGTTCGATAATTGTTTTCAACCGGTTGCCCTTCCTGACAACTCGGATTAAGAATCTGTCGAGAATCGGGGGTTTTACTGCTAGATTTTAAATCACGAACTATTGTTTTACTGCTGGATGCCCTTCCTGACTAAGATTTTAAATCGCAAGAATTTGTTTTAAGACTCAAGTCTTGTTATGTTTCTTTTCGTAATCTGCAAGTCTAAACAAGCATATCGCTGCACACTCTTGCCTTCGCGATGCGTGTTCGATAATTGTTTTCAACTAGTTGCCCTTCCTGACGTCAAAGAACTCGGATTAAGAATCTGTCGAGAATCGGGGGTTTTACTGCTAGATTTTAAATCACGAACTATTGTTTTACTGCTGGATGCCCTTCCTGACTAAGATTTTAAATCGCAAGAATTTGTTTTAAGACTCAAGTCTTGTTATGTTTCTTTTCGTAATCTGCAAGTCTAAACAAGCATATCGCTGCACACTCTTGCCTTCGCGATGCGTGTTCGATAATTGTTTTCAACCGGTTGCCCTTCCTGACGTCAAAGAACTCGGATTAAGAATCTGTCGAGAATCGGGGGTTTTACAGCTAGATGCACTTCTTAGATTTTAAATCACGAACTATTGTTTTACTGCTGGATGCCCTTCCTGACTAAGATTTTAAATCGCAAGATTTTTTGTATTAAGACTCAAGTCTTGTTATGTTTCTTTTCGTAATCTGCAAGTCTAAACAAGCATATCGCTGCACACTCTTGCCTTCGCGATGCGTGTTCGATAATTGTTTTCAACCGGTTGCCCTTCCTGACAACTCGGATTAAGAATCTGTCGAGAATCGGGGGTTTTACTGCTAGATTTTAAATCACGAACTATTGTTTTACTGCTGGATGCCCTTCCTGACTAAGATTTTAAATCGCAAGAATTTGTTTTAAGACTCAAGTCTTGTTATGTTTCTTTTCGTAATCTGCAAGTCTAAACAAGCATATCGCTGCACACTCTTGCCTTCGCGATGCGTGTTCGATAATTGTTTTCAACTAGTTGCCCTTCCTGACGTCAAAGAACTCGGATTAAGAATCTGTCGAGAATCGGGGGTTTTACTGCTAGATTTTAAATCACGAACTATTGTTTTACTGCTGGATGCCCTTCCTGACTAAGATTTTAAATCGCAAGAATTTGTTTTAAGACTCAAGTCTTGTTATGTTTCTTTTCGTAATCTGCAAGTCTAAACAAGCATATCGCTGCACACTCTTGCCTTCGCGATGCGTGTTCGATAATTGTTTTCAACTAGTTGCCCTTCCTGACGTCAAAGAACTCGGATTAAGAATCTGTCGAGAATCGGGGGTTTTACTGCTAGATTTTAAATCACGAACTATTGTTTTACTGCTGGATGCCCTTCCTGACTAAGATTTTAAATCGCAAGAATTTGTTTTAAGACTCAAGTCTTGTTATGTTTCTTTTCGTAATCTGCAAGTCTAAACAAGCATATCGCTGCACACTCTTGCCTTCGCGATGCGTGTTCGATAATTGTTTTCAACCGGTTGCCCTTCCTGACGTCAAAGAACTCGGATTAAGAATCTGTCGAGAATCGAGGATTTACAGCTAGATGCTCGCCGGATACCCTTCCCGACGGCATAAGTTACCAGGATTTGAATCGCGGTATCCATCATTGTGTCTGACTTGCAAGCTCACGCGTATTATTTTTTGCTGAGATATCATGCTACTTCCGTTCGCCAGCTAGAGCGGAAACTCGCAGTACTGCGTCTATTTCATCTTACAACTTGGAGGAGACAACATGTGTACATATAATTTATGATCTTTCACCCTCCCTTAAAAAACATGTAAGTATCTCGGAACATTCTTATCCGTGTGTGTTGCAAATACTAAGCGAGTGAGCCGAGCGAGTTGGCTACGCAGTGTGCTTTCTTGATTTTCGTATGAGTGTATTCACAATTACTAAGCGTCTTAGCAGTGTGATGAACGAGTTAGCTACGCGGTATATATATTTTTATTTTCGTACTAAGCAAATCATTTGAAGTGTTAGTCTTGTTAGTTTCAATCTAAACAAAGGTATCCCTTAACATGTTGTACAGTGTTCGGTTCTACTTGTTTCGTGATCTGAACGCATCAATCAATGTTCTGATTACATGTTGTATCGAGTGCAGTGTTCAATTCTAGTCTTGTTATGTTTCAAGCTGATCTTCTTAGAACAAAGGTATCCCCTAACATGTTGTACAGTGTTCGGTTCTACTTGTTTCGTGATCTGAACGCATCAATCAATGTTCTGATTACATGTTGTATCGAGTGCAGTGTTCAATTCTAGTCTTGTTATGTTTCAAGCTGATCTTCTTAGAACAAAGGTATCCCCTAACATGTTGTACAGTGTTCGGTTCTACTTGTTTCGTGATCTGAACACATCAACCATTGTTCTGATCGCATGTAACGACATCGAGTGCAGTGTTCAATTCTAGTCTTGTTATGTTTCAATCTAAACAAAGGTATCCCCTAACATGTTGTACAGCGTTCGATTCTACTTATGTAGTTTTCTGAACACACCAGACAATGTTTTAATCACATGTTGAAGTTAACGACATCGAGTACAGTGTTCGATTCTACTTATTTGTGTTCTGAACACATCAATCAATCAATGTGCAGTGTTCAATTCTAGTCTTGTTATGTTTCAATCTAAACAAAGGTATCCCCTAATACAGCGTTCGATTCTACTTATGTAGTGTTCTGAACACACCACACAATGTTTTAATCACATGTTGTATCGAGTACAGTGTTCTGAACACATCAATCAATGTTCTGATCACATGTTGTATAGAGTACTGGCTGTCTCATAAGGAGCTATGTATAGCCGCCATCTTGCATCCGCCATCTTGCGCAAGCATCCTTAGGGCGTCTCTAGTCATGGATCCTTAAGCCGCCTCATAAGAGCAACCACCATCTCGCGCAAGCATCCCTCATAAGGAGCCTTGTATAACCGCCATCTTGCGCAAGCATCCCAAGGGCGTCTATGTATAGCGATCATCTTGCATAAGCACCTTTAAGGAGTCATGTATAGTCACCATCTTGTGCAATTAGCGTCGAGAGAGGACTGATGTAGAATTTTTCTTTTTAAATTATCCGCCACCACATAGAGTGTAGCACTGAGGTTTGCGATGTAAGATGGTGGATGACAGCTGCGCGTAGCACGTAGAATTTGCCGCCACCACATAGATGGCGGATGACAGCTAACAGAACTTTTCAAATTGCCCGCTACTACAGAGAGCAGCACGGTGCTCTGTTCATTAAAAGGTGGCGGATGACAGGTGATGAAATTGCCTGCATGATAGCAGCACCGTGCTCTATTGATTAAAGATGGTGGATGATAGCTGTCATAAAAAGCACGTGGCTTTGTTTACTAAACAAGAGCACATAGATTTTTTTCAAATTGCCGCCACCACATTTCAAAGGTATCTAGCTAAAGAGCGCAGCACTGAGGTTTGTGATGCAAGATGGCGGATGACAGCTGTCAGAAAAAAAGCACGTGAGTTTGTTTCCAAACAAGAGCATGTAGAATTTGCCGCCACCACATAGAGGGCAGCACGGTGCTCTCATGATTAAAGATGGCTGCTGTCACGTGGAATTGCCTGCCACCACAAAAGAGGGTAGCACGGTGCTCAAAGATGGCTGCTATCAAAAAGCATTTTTCAAATTATCCGCCACCACATTTCAAAGGTAAGTAGCTAAAGAGGGCACCACTGTGCTCTATAGATTAAAGATGGTGGATGACAGCTGTCAAAAAGCACGTGGATTTGTTTATCTCGCGCTAGTAAGGTTAAGTTGGTAGCACTAAGGTTTAAGCCCGTTAAGATGGCAGCACTGCGGATGACAGCTGTGACGAATTTACATCTACTACGATAAAGAGGGCAGCACTGTGCTCTATAGATTAAAGATGGCGGATGACAGCTGACAAAAAAAGCACGTGAGTTTGTTTACTAAACAAGAGCACGTGGAATTTGTCGCCACCACATTTCAAAGGTAAGTAGCTAAAGAGGGCAGCACTGTGCTCTATAGATTAAAGATGGCAGATGGTAGCTGTCGAAAAAGCACGTGAGTTTGTTTCCAAACAAGAGCACGTGGAATTTTTCAATTTGCCGCCACCACATAGAGGGTAGCACTGTTCTCTCTGGATTAAAGATGGCTGCTTGTCGAAAAGCATTTTTCAAATTATCCGCCACCACATTTCAAAGGTAAGTAGCTAAAGAGGGCAGCACTGTGCTCTATAGATTAAAGATGGTGGATGACAGCTGTCAAAAAACACGTGGCTTTGTTTATCTCGCGCTAGTGAGGTTAAGTTGGTAGCACTAAGGTTTAGACCCGTCAAGATGGCAGCACTGCCGATGACAGGTGACGAATTTTGCAGCTACTGCGATATAGAGGGCAGCACAGTGCTCAAAAATGGCGGATGACAGCTGTCAAAACAGCACGTGGCTGTCAAAAAGCACGTGGCTTTGTTTACCTCGCGCTAGTTAGGTTAAGTTGGTACTACTAAGGTTTAGGCCCGTCAAGATGGCAGTACTGAGGTTAGCGATGCGTTGTTGTCTGTCAAAAAGCACGTGGCTTTGTTTACAAATCTGTCAAAAAGCACGTGGTTGTCAAAAAGCACGTGGCTTTGTTTACCTCGCGCTAGTTAGGTTAAGTTGGCACTACTGAGGTTTAGGCCCGTCAAGATGGCAGTACTGAGGTTAGCGGTGCGTTGTTGTCTGTCAAAAAGCACGTGGCTTTGTTTACAAATTCAAATTTCGCGCTAGTTAGGTTAAGTTGGCAGCACTGGAAGAGGCCTCTGGCTGAGGTGGAGGAGGCATCTGGGAGGCCTCTGGCTGAGGTGGAGGTGGAGGTGGCCACTGGGAGCCTGAGGTGGAGGTGGCCGCCGAACTGTCCAATTATACTACTGCCAGGGCCTAGCAAGCGGCCGATTCTCAGCCCGAAGTCCTGTAGATTACGAGTTGTCGTGTGGTCGGCAGGACTAATGCTCACGGCCGTTATTCTTGGCTTTCTAGACCGAGAGTTGCTGTCTTCCAGAGTCTTATATGGCATCTCCTTTACATCCTTACTACAACCCCTAAAATCTCTTATGGCCTTGTGCAAAGATCTGTATCCTTTATTTACAATCCCATTTATGTGCCTACCCCAATGAAGATCTTTCCTTATACTAACATCTAGGCACATACAGTGATCCCGATAAGGAACATTCACCCCACCGACGCAGTAATTAAAAGTGAGAGGACTTTTCCTATTTGTGAAAACCACAGCTTGACTTTTAACCCTTTTTATGTCCGACTCGTTGGCTGAACGGTCAGCGTACTGGCGTTCGGTTCAGAGGGTCCCGGGTTCGATTCCCGGCCGGGTCGGTGATTTTAACCTTAATTGTTTAATTCCAATGGCATGGGGGCTGGGTGTATGTGTTCTCTTCATCATTTCATCCTTATAACGACGCGCAGGTCGCCTAGAGAGAGACGTGCACCTGGCGAGCCGAACCCGTCCTGAGATATCCCGGCACTAAAAGCCATACGCCATTTCATTCAACCCTTTTTATCATCATACCATCGCTGTCAATTCATTTTTAATTCTATTAATTTATATAGTTTTAACTATTTTAGGTATCATAGCACTATATTTAAGATTTTACTTAGTATGTGGTTAAGTGTAATAGAGTTCCTCGAGCCCTAAGTTCGCCACTGTAAAACAAGTCACTAATAAATAAACAAATTAATACAAATAGAATTTGCGAGGTCGCTTGCTTACAAGAAACTTACAAGTCAGAGAATGTTGTACCAGAGCCACAAACAACTAGGAGCTCAAACACATTTTGTGACTATGTTGATTGTGTTGTGGACAATGGAATTAGACGAATGACAGGATATACAAATGAATATTTACGATGATTGCAAACAAGCAGTTGCATGAACTGCTAATCAATGTGAGCCATTCACCTTGACATGTCTTGCATCCAGTAATTCTCTCTGATTCTTCTTGATACGTAATGCGCAACTAAGGAGCACGTTTGAATTTATTGGCAAATTTTTGTTTATTCTTCTCTTCCCAATCTCTCTTCATTCTCTCGCCGTGTTCTTTTTACGTTGTTCTGTCATCCTGTATTTAGTCGGGTGTGAATTAAGTTTGTGAATTTTATTCTTCCTTGAATTATTTCTTTATTAATGCCAATTTCAGTTAGGTCTTCATTGATTTATTTCAGCCAGTTATTATGATTGTTCATTGATAAGGCTAAATATTTCTTGTGAGCTTGTTATTGTCCATTCCATATAAGTGGCCGTAAAATTGTAATAAACGTTTATTGATTGTATCTGTAATTTTCTTCTGTAACTTGATAGATTTCATGTGATTCATTTTTTAACCAAATTCCATTTTCGGATTTATGTTTCTGGCTATTTTTCTTTCTTTTCTTCGATAATATTTATTTGAGATTCTCTCTGATTATATTAAACTCGTTTGTGAAATTACCAACCGGTTTATCAGAAGGTACTTCGGATTTAGGAAATGTTATTCCAGTGAGGCTCAAATTGCAGGATTCCAACAAGGCCTAGCAGACAATTTAGATTCAGGAAGTTAAATGGATTCTATCGCCATTTACTTAACAAAGGCTTTTGGCTGGGTAGATCATGCGCGACTACTGATGAACATGAGTGCTGTTGGACTAGACCAGAGGGTGATTAAAGGACTACGAAAAATTACATACATGCTCATCATTTGATACGGCTTTCCGTAGCTAACGTGGTTAAATCACTCTCCTCTGCTGTTACCGTTTACAGTGGATGTTATATGGCCATATACCTACTTGTTCCAACGAGTGAATTTTGTTTTCGATCGTGAAAAGAGTCATTTTGTTAAATTGGATATTACCTAGCCTGGTGGGACTACGACATGATAGTGGGTATCTTTCACATTCAGCGCGATAAGTGATCGAAGTGTTGACCACATTGATTTATTCAGATTTCAGCACGACGGTACAGACATTCTTGCTCCTTGTAATACGTGAGTTGTAAGAGCTTGGCATGCTCAGTTATCAATAGCTGAAGGTGACCCTGATTTTCAGGCTTTAATTTACCCCACAGGTAGAAGTGAAGTGGCGTAAGATCCGGTGATCTTGTGGGCTAGAGAACGGCTCCTCCTCTTCCTATCCATGTATAAGGAGCTGAAGCATAAAGATGGTTCCGGGCGACTACTGAACCCCGTCCTGTTAAAACTGTTCGTCATCGGTCGAGCAGTGGCACGTTCCCCATCAACTGAGGGAGCATTTTGAAGAAAATGAAGGTAACGTGCTCACGTCCGATGGCCGTCACAGAAAAGTGGGCCGGTTAGGTAATCGTCAAGTTTCCACACCAGATATTTACTCCCCATCGTTCTTGAAATTCCTCCTGTCTTACAAAATGGGTATTCTCCGCGCTCCAACAGTGTAACGATTCAGAGTGCCATTCATATGTGATTCATCTGAAAACTAAGATCTTGACGGAAAAACTGCATCATTGGTCACATAGCTTAATGACAAAATGTTATTCGAGAATCGAAATAATGTCCATTCATCCGCTGGTATATTTTCAGATGATACGGGTTATGTTTATTCGAGCCAGAAGCAAACAATGTATGTGGTTATACATATAACAATCGCGAACAAAGTCACACTACGGCAGACCAGTGACGTGCAACCTCAACAGCGTTTGGTGTCGCATGAACACCTCCCACTGTACAAAATTCAGGGCACATCAGGCGATCCAGTAAATGCTGTATGGTTTGGCGTTCTTCGCAGCCGCAGTTAACGTTGTCGGCAGGGACGTGCCATTTCTGGAGATTACTCTTGGCTCTTTGAACGAAGACGATTGAGTCACCTTCACACAGTCCAACTTTGTTCATGCCCAGGGGGGAGGTACGGGTGATATGTATAAGCCATATTAGCAAAATTGACGCCCAGCTGATGTTGGTCTAATGTTCATGTGCATGTGTTCGTGTACTAATGCGAGGATTAGCCCGGACATCGTCCAAAACAGCCTCCTTCATTTAGATCAGACGTTACAGGAGCATGTTTAATAGGAGGTACCCTTCTAAGTGTCCCAGTTGACCGCAATCGTCATTCAAGGTTTCGGAACGTCAGGAAACCGCTCGTGATACACGTGTTGAGACTTGAATGCATACTGCCTTGTTTCTTCATACATTAGCAACATACCGTCAAGCTGAGTGGCTCGGACGCTTGAGGCGCTGGCTTCCTGACCCCACTTGGCCGGTTCGATCCTGGCTCAGTCCTGTGGTATTTGAAGGTATTCAAATAAGTCAGCCCCGTAAATGAACTCCTGCGGAACAAAATTCCGGCACATCGTCGTCTCCGAAAACCGTCAAAAGTAGTTAATGGGAAGTAAAAACAATAACATTATTATTAGCAAGGTATCAACGTATGCCCCTCTGGAATACATTTTTATGTAAAATATACATTGTATATACATGAAGTGGTTAAGTGTAAGAAAGGGCCGGGAGCCCTAACTTCGCCACAATAAAGACGCTTTAATAATAATACATCGTGTGTGAATGAATACGCTCTATGATGTGACCTAGTATGGGTGGATAAACATTGTATACCCGTTACCTTGTGGCACGACCTGTTGTTCAGAAAAACCAGAAAATTACTGGCTCAGTAAAGATACTAGCTACGAGTGCAATACCACACTATAGCCCTTTCATCTCAAAATTTAATATCCGTAACAATTGAGTACATAGTTTCCTGAGAAAATTAATGTGGTAGTTTCAAGTTGCTTTACGTCGCACTGACACAGGTACGTCTTATGGCGACGATGGGACAGAAAATGGATAGGAGTGGGAAGAAAGCGGCCATGGCCTCAATTAAGGTACAGCCCCAGCATTTGCCTGGTGTGAAAATGGGAAACCACCGAAAACAATCTTCAGGGTTGCCGACAGTGGGGTTCGAACCCACTATCTCCCGAATACTGGTTACTGGCCGCACTTAAGCAACTGCAGCTATCGAGCTAGTTAATGTGGTAGTGACCTCATGTCCAGTATTCATTTATATATTAATAATCTTGACCATGATGGCCGGTATTGGGTCCGTATTGACTTAATCACAATAAATAGAGAGGTGGATGATCCGCCTAGTCAATACTATGTGTTATTTTTTATTTACCTTTCACCTTAACATTATGTCTAGTACACGTTTCCAGAATATGCACAGCTAGTTAAATTATCGTATACACCTGTAGAAGAGAATGTGGAATGTCTCCCGAATAAATATATATGTTATTAACCTGACATCAAGGCCGTACTCCCTGGTATGCTATAGACCTTTCTCCTGAGTAACATCACGATGAATATCCGTGCAATTGAATAGTCCTCACTAAGGTCATATTCTGCTGCAGTGAAGTTCAGATCATAAAATGATAAATGAATTTATATGCTACTGACCTTATATCCAGATCATATACTCCTCAGTAAATTTATATTGTTTGAAATGACATACAGATCATACTCTCCTGATTACATTCAGAACATGGTTTTCTGAGTAAAATTATATTATTTTGCACTGCCATCTAAAAGACGAAATATCGTCGCTGGCACTTTACGCACAAGTATCAAACAATGATATTTCAATGTCTGGCATTCTAAGGGTTAATGGACTAAAGATGTGGAAATCAGATAATGCCAAATCTGGCGAGTATGGTGGATGTAGGGTGCACTTGAGGCCTAGGTCATCAGTGGTCATACGTTTTGCGAATTTCTTCCACGAATCATACACTTACCGCTGTGACAGACAGGCTTCTGCTTACTTTGTCTGGATTCTCCGATGAAGGTAAACCGGTTTCACACCTTCACTCCATAAAAATCAAATAACTCACACTGTTTCTGCTTATTGCAACTGAATCAGATGTTACTCATGTCCAAACCCACCTATCGGCACTGCTTCGTACTACCAGTTCGGAAAGACGTGAAGCACTGTGTCTGCAAATTTCCAAACGCCTAAAAAGAAGAACGATTTTAATGGCACTTTTGCAGTTTCCATTTGATTCTCCCTGGTATATTTCAAACAGACTGTACCCTACAAGAGAGAGACAGAGAGAGAGAGAGAGAGAGAGAGAGAGAGAGAGAGAGGAGAGCCACAGAGCAAACTGCATCGCTCGTAGCTTTACAGCGAGCACGACAAAAATGTAAGGAATGTAACCATTAATGTAATGCTTTATTTATTCAGAGGAGTTAAAATTACAGTTACATGTATGTTATATCCATGTGAGGCTGCGTACACTACAGTAGTGTTAAAATACGAGAATCATGTGGTGTCCATATATAATCTCCAGCATTCATATAAGCTACTACGTTATCCAGGAATGAGAATCCTCTTAACCATAAAGTGAGATGTACGCTCATCTCCAGTACGAAGAAGAGAGTTTTTCTGCTTGATTAACGAATGGTAAAGACGGTACACCATTTTAAATCTTAGCACGGTGAGTAGTATGACGCTCTGCTACCAAATGTGGCGAATAGGGTAGTTATATTATTATTATTTTTCCGGGGATTCCGTGGAACGCAAAGATGAAAGAAGGTGCTGGAATGAATGGGTGGATGTGGAGAATTAATTTAAAACTTTAAAATGGGAGCTATATTTCTCCCTTGTATCTTTTGGGTTTCTTTTGAAAAGTAAGACTTTGCCAAATTAGCTCATAAGCTAGGGTAACAATTTAAAAATATCAGAAAGTTTCACTATTAACCAATTAGCAACCTTGAACTTGAACCTCCCTAGTTACATATTTTACATGAGGGCTGCGGGTCCCTTACATCAACAGTCAAGGAGACATCAGAAGGAAGAGCATCATTGCTCTACGAATTTACACTTTTGGAGTCTATTTTCGAAAATTCACACTTGCCAGGCCTATCAACGGCACAACCTATATTTAACAAATTTAAACAGTATTCACTGTCTAAAAATGCTCAACAGTCTGATATCTTTAACATGGAATGAATGAAATAGAGTTTAACGTCGGCAACAAGTACCCGTTGTACATGGCCGTTGGTAAAAACAAAAGGTTAAAGTTACTGGTCGTAAATCAAAATAGTAAGGAGGCGATCTCTTGCACTCCTTGAAATGCTTAAAACACTATTTGGGTTTATGGCCCGATGTTACAGAGTTAAGGCTATACTGCAGAGGTGAGTAGATGGAGAAAAATATTTAAGTTACTCAAATTACAAGATAGATTTTAAAGGTCACAAAATCATAGTCACCTCAATATCAAGTTGAGAGGGAATACGAGAGGGTACCTCAGTGTTTATTCCCTAAGTTAGAATTAGTTCTTTCGAAAAGGTTGCAATTTACATTTAGAGTTTGAAATTTACATCTGAGAAAATAAAAGTTACATTTCTAAATATTTGAACCCTTCCCCTCGGGCTAGCTTTCAAAATTTATCACATATTTAAGCCGAAACTGCCATTACATTAAGCTGGTGGACTTCTCAATGATTGACGAACTAGCCTTTCCCCCTACCTACGTAAGGTACACACTCTAGACTGGAGCGAACACTGAGACAACCTGGTCCGAAATATGCCAGCTCATAGCAGATGGGAAGGTTCCAGAAATCTCCGGGCTAGGGCCATGACAAGCCCCCAGTTTTCATTGGATAATCAAATAAACATCAAAATTTTATCTTTGGTGAATAAATAAATGTACACAATTTTTGATTGGCCAACACCATAAGTTGGCGGGAAGAGATAGATCTGTTGATAACTTTTGAACATTAAAAGCAACCAACATTCCATTTTAGGAAACCTTAACATACATAGTTACTCTTGAATCTTAATTGTTCATATTCACCCCAGAGGGCACAACATAAGTTGATAGTAGAGACACCTGTCGAAAAATGTCCAAAATTCTTGTACTAGTAGTTTCAAAGTTTATGTTGCAGATGGCCTTATCCAAGGCGCTTAATTTAAATGCGCGGGTTGGGTGTACCTCTGGTACAATTGATATTATAATAATTATTATTATTACTAGCAAATGTAACCGTGGTTACGCTACGGTATTCTACATTGTATACGGATATCGAAGTAAATGCTATACATGCAGTAAATAAGATTGTTTTAAAATTGCATGTCGCTTAGCGTTATCCGAGGATCAGCTTGGGGAGGTTCCCATACGTTGTTTCCAATGTAAAGTGTGGGTTGCGGGTCAGCGTTTTTAATTGTAAATGATGAATATCCCTGGCCTGGGGACTGTATATTTGTGTCGTCCTTAACGTTCCTTTCCTCATATTCAACTCTTTACACTTCCGCCATTTACATAATATACGCAGGTTGCTCACATTTGGTGCAAGTAAGGGCAAAATATTTTCCTAGGTCGACGCCCCTTAAACAGAAAGCTGTACGAAAATTTCGCCAAAATAGTGAATGAACAGACACAAGGTCGTTAAGATTTTATATATATAGATAAGTAATCAGCTCCCTGTACAACACCTTTTCTGCTATGTCCGCTGGACTTAGCCTGCAAAACCGACCTTTCATGATATCTCCCTTATTAATCCTCCTGTCGAAAAAATGCACATGAGAACAAATGTTTTAGAAATGGAGTTCCATTTTGTTCGATTTCCAGTCAGGTTGGCCTTGTACTCTATATATTGTAGGGGAGTAAAATCACCATTTCGGTTCCCTATAGACCCCCAGTCCATTCCGGTGATTTGAAATGTTATTGATCTTGATACCTATCTTTAGACAGGTGCATGGTAAATATAAAGTTTGGTTAAAATATCTTCAGTAATTTTAAAGTTAAAAGAAATACTCTTTACACCCGCTCTTAAGTTAAGTCCGGTGGGACTTGCACCGAAAAACGGTCAGTCAATGATATCTCCGTTATTAGTCCTCGTATTGAAATGAAGCAAATGAGAAGAAAGGTTTAGAAATTAATATCCATTAAGGCAGGTAGATTTTCATTAAGTCTGGTTATGTACATTTCGTGGGAGTGCAAAATCACGGTTTATGTTTCATATAAACCCCCAGTCACCTCAGGGATTTAGAAACAATATTGACCCTAAATCCTACCCAAGGACAGGTGGATTCTAAATATGAAGTTTGGTGGAAATATATCCAGTAGTTTACAAGTTATATTCAAACAGACAGACAGGCAGACTGACACCAAACTAAAAAATATGCAGATGGTCATTATTACACATGAAACGGATAACTGTACAGAAATTTCACCAAAATAGTCAATGTACAGACACTCGATAGGAAATAAGTAGATCTCTAATTCCTATTAACGTATACGTTCTTGGAATTAATGTAAAGATGTACATTATTTTGTCAACACGCTCGAAATCCTTTCGTACTTCTGTGTTTTAAATATGTTTCTTCTTTGAAGATCTCTTATACTCAATCTCTGAACTGGTAACTCCTTATTGTGGGGCTTAAATGCATCTCTGCTGTATCCAGTGTTTTCTAGTAGAACTTGTCATTTACCATCAGTATTGTCTATTCAGGTTAAGTCTTGTCCTATGCCCGGACTTTAGTAATTTAAAATGTTGTTCTTTGGTTCATCCTCCTATTCAAGGGTTCTCCTATTTCCCTAATGTTTCTCATTATTCGTTGAACAGTTGGTTGCCAAACATCGGTGTTGTTGCATGTACCTGCTTGTTTAGTTTATTCGGATGAAATCCAAGTCATACTTATGTAACCGACATTTGTAAAATCTATTGTGGAATGTGTTCTCCTTGTCGCACATTTTCTTGCTCTGCTATTTTTAACTTGTGCTTTGTTTGAATACATCTGTTTTGTTCATCCGAAGTTGGCAATTCTTGTTTATCTGCTAGTGTCTTGTATTGTCCTACTTACTCGTACTCATTGCTATTTAAATCTCTCACCTTTGTACCATCAACGGTTATCCTCTCCTTGCCCAGCACTGGATTATGTCGCTTCCACTATCCTTTTTTCATCTTTCGTACGGAAATAATAATAATAATAATAATAATAATAATAATAATAATAATAATAATAATAATAATAATAATAATAATGATGATGATAATAATAATAATAATAATAATAATAATAATAATAATAAACTAAATAAAATCGTAACGTTTTCTTTGGAGATCCAGTGTTTCACTCGCGTATAGTATTTCAGGTTTGATCACAGCGTTTTAATGTCGAATTTTGGTGAAAATTGAAAGGCATTTTTTGTTGTAAATGTTTTGCGTTTGGCCGAGGGCTCTCTTCATTTTCTGGATGCAGACCTCGAGGGCCTTCTGTTCGTTTCCTGTTGGTACTAAAATTTCTCCAAGATATCGGAACTCAGTTACTGTTTCGATTGTGCCAAATTTCGTGTTCAAATTCTGGAGGCTGCAGTGGTTGCATATCGTGCAGAAGTAAAAGAACCATTCCGTTGGAGACGGTTTGGGACACGAAAGGACATTGACAACGCTGTGAAACATGAGATTGCAAAATGCACATATGGCGAGGTGACAGGTATCCGATATCTCCCGCATCATTGGCAACTGTGGACAACCTAGGGCAGGCATCGTCAATCGAGAGCGAAATGCCTTCGGAGCCAGTTTGTTCCCCGCTCTCGAGGAGCGAGAGCAGCTTAGCGAGCAAGTAGGGGTATAAGTAGGGGAAGTGGCGCAAGTACAGTGCGGCCACGGTATGCAACCCGCCTCTCTTGTCACGTGACAAACAGCCGTCCCGAGCGGAGCAAGTAACACCGGCTCCCTAGAGCAACTACGTGATGACGTCTGATCTAGAGGATTACTTTGTGTGTTTACCGTAAAGGTCACTGAACTCTCTGAGAATGAACATTATGTAGCACAAGGATTTCTTGATTGACAGTTTCGTCGTATTGTCTCCTACACCTGGTAGACCTACTCGGCATTTTTCATACATTTCCCTGTACCTTACGCCTACCACTTCCATGTGCATATTTCCATTTTTCTGGTAGATCCCGAATTCGTGCTGATAAAAATAGTTGCAGTGACTTATGCCTCAAAGTTATTATCACCAGCATGCTATATGCATTTTTTCTATATTCCTCTTTCACTAATATAGATACTCTTTCTTTCAGGTATGTACGAGCTCACTGATGAAAATATTACGATTCGGAAAAGCGCGTGAGTAAAAACAAATCACTTTTATTTGTAAACGGCTAAATATTACAATAATTTTCTTCGAAATTAAAATTTTCATTTGTATTTGAGATGTAATAAAACCACTTTCTCGGATTAATGTTGGATATAAAATAGTTCTTCATATTAATAAATGGCTTGACTTGACTTAATTCCTCTCGTTCCCACTGGAACATAGGGCATCTATGAAAAGTCTCCATTGTGGTCGTCGACTTGCCAATGCTTTAACTTCCTTCCAAGTCTTCCCTGCTTCAAGAGCCTTCTCCTCTACAATCCTCTTCCAGGTCATCCTAGGACGACCTCTCCTCCATGCCCCTTGCGGATTCTATTCCAATGCTGTGCTTTCTATAGATCCTACTGGGTTTCTCAAAGTATGACCTATCCATTTCCATTTCCTCCTCTTGATTTCCACCGCGCCTGGAACTTGGTTTGTTATACTCCGTAGCTCGTCATTGGATGAAATTTCAGGCCATTTGATGTTTATGATGCGCTGTAAGCAGCGGTATATAAATGTCTGCAAGAGATTAGTGATAGTTCGTGTAACCTTCAAGTTTCACATGCATATGGAAGGTATGATTTAACATTTGTATTTAAAAAAATTATTTTCGTTTTCCTTGAAAAGTTGTTATTATTCCATACTGTATATAACTGCATGAAGGCTCCATTTGCTTTCCTCATTCTGACTCTCACATCCTCTTCCGGGCTCCTTCTCTTGTCATTACACTTCCCAAGTAGTTAAATGTTTTAACCTCTTCAATCTCTTCTCCTGCCACAAACAATCTTTCATCAATTTTAGCATTTACTCTCATTTCCTTGGTTTTAACAACGTTTATATTGAGTCCTGCAGCCTCTGCTTCCTTCCGTAATCCTTCTAACTTCTGTTTCATATCACTAATTCTTGAAGACTTCGACACATATCATCTGCAAATTCTAAATCTTCCAGTCTTTCCCCCATTCACCATTGTATTCCTCTTTTCCTTCCACCCAACATATTTCTCATAACATTATTGAGCACCACTAAAAAGATTGTTGGTGAAAGAACGCATCCCTGGTGAACTCCACTTGTGACATTCGCATAATCTTAGAGTTTTCCCTCATGTACTACTTTACATCGATACCCTTCATGAGATTCAAGATCTTATCCGGTACTCCATATTTCACAAGGTCTTCCACATTACGGTCCTATTTCCTGATTCAAACGCTCTCTCAAAGTCTATGAATGTCAAGTCAATGTGGCATGACATTCATTACTTTGCTCTAGAATTATTCTTAGCGTATTTATTAGATCAACGCAGCTGCGTTGTCTATGTAAAGCACCTTGTTCTTTTCGAAGACGCTGCTCAATTGAGTCCTTTACTCTGTTTAGAATTATTCTAGAGAGAATTTTACTTGGTATGCTCAGTAGTGTTATTCCTCTCCAATTCTTACACAATGTGGTGTCACCTTTTCTGGGGAGTTTCACAATCAAGCCCTCTTTCCAATCAGCTGGAATTTTCTCTTCTTTCCATATTTTCCCCAGTAATGGTAGCTGCAAATTAATAGTGGCCTCTTCATCCACTTTTAGTATTTCTGCTTTACCATTCTTTAATTGTTTCAGTGATAACCTGCCTTGTTGGGGGATCTAGCTTTATTCTTGAGTCTTCACTATCTAAGCCTTCATTTACTTCTTGCATTTCCTGCTCATTTCCATCATCTTTGTTTAAAATTTCTGCAAAACACTCTTGCCATGTTCTCAATTGTTCTTCTTGTGATAACAGCATATTCCCTTGCTTATCCCTCACTGGTTTACTCTTCCTATAACCTCCTCTTGACAACTTCCTTGTAATAATATAGAGTTGTTTCATATCACATTTCTTCTCAGCTTCCTCTGCAATTTGTGCCTGCTGGTCAATCCATCTTCTTTTATCGCTTCTCCCACTACTTTGAACGATTTTGTCAATTTCAGAATATTTCCTTTGGGCATCTGATTTCTTCTGCCTTGTTCTGCTTTGGTTTACTATAGCTTTTGCCTCTTTTCGTTTTTCAATTAATTCCCACGTATCTTCAGACATCCAGTCTTTCTGTTGATAGCTCCTATAGCCAAAAAATTTTTCAGAAGTTTTTATAAAAGTGTTCTTAACATTTTTCCAAGTTCTTTCCACACTCAACTCTTCCTCTTTTTCGACATTTGAAAGGACTTCAAACCGATTTTTCAACTCCAGACTAAATTCTTTCCTCCTCATTTCACTGTTTAATATTTGTATGTTGAACCTCTTTTTTCTTGTTGCAAACTTCTTAGATGTAGTCTTTATTTTCAATTTAAACTCAGCTACTACTAGATGCTGATCACTACCAACATCAGCTCCTCTTCTATTCCTCACATCTGTCAACGATCTTCTAAATTTCTTGCTAATAGCGATATGGTCGATCTGATTTTCTATTTTGTGATCTGTCGATACCCATGTAACCTCATGATACCTTGTGTGAGGAAAGATTGTCCCTCCAATCACCATTTCCTGCCTCATACACAAATTTACAAATCTCTCTCCATTATCATTCATTTCATCTAATCCATGTTTTCCTATCACATGCTCTAGTCCCTCATTATTTGATCCAGTCTTCGCATTCATATCACCCGTAATAATAGCAATATCGCTTTTATTTATATTCTTCATAGTTTCATTCAACTGATGATAAAATTGATCCTTCATGTCGGCATCAGATACTTCTGTTGGTGCATAACAAACTACTATTGTTACATTTCGAATTTTACCTTGAAATCTGGCTGTCATCATTCTGTCTGAGATGGGACTCCATTCAATTAAACTTTTCTTGGATGTCCTACCCACTCCATTTCTCCGTTCACAATCCTCCCCAGACTGTCCATAATAAATAAATGTATTCCCATTTTGCGTCATGATCTCTCCAAAATCGCACCACCTCACTTCACTTAAACCAAGAATTTCCAAGCCATGATTTTGCATCTCTTCCTCAACCTGCTTTAGTTTACTTCTTCTGTCAAAGTTCTAACATTCCAACAAGCAATCCTCATTTTCCATTTTGGGTCAAAGTTCGTCATCGAGGTATCCATCCGGTTTCGTTTCACTTCTGTTTCTTGAATAAGCGGATTTAAGATGTGCGAGTTATTAGCCCACAGCACCCGAGCTTGGTGGTGGGGCTGCCACCTGAGCCTCCAAGCCTGCCATTTTCTGCAGGGGTTGTCTCCCTTAGCCTTTGAAGATCCCTCTTCGCCACAAGGTAGTGGTTTTCCCCATTTATTCAACCCTGAGGGAAAAGGTAGCCTCGTCTGCCAGATTTGCCATTCCAATGGTCTCCTTCTCCGCCACATCTGTTATTGAGGACTTCACCACAGCTCCGTTAGCCGTCACTTTTCAGGGTTCCTGAAGGGCCTTCACAGCTACCGTAGTGGTCCTGGGGCACACGCAGTCCCCGCTGTACATCACCCCTACATGCAATCCCCTACTTCATGCCGTAGCCCACCTCTCACGACGTGGACGAGGGGTTGGACTTATGGGAGGCATATAAATGAATCCTCAATAAATCCTCAAGAATATTGGATACAGTTGACTGTTGTTGTCACGCGTAAGGAATTTATCATATAATTTTCGAGCATGTTCCCATCGGAATATTTCCAAACATTAATTAAGCACCTCTAACATATTTCAACATAGAGTGCATTGTTCATTGAACATGCAGTTTATTCCTCTACAAACAGTTTACATGATAAGGCAATAACAATCTTCTTTTTCTTCCTTTTCCGACCAGTTATCACCTACTCCTGATGTCACGTTTCGTACAAATTCCACCATATATCTCTGTCTGCTTTAGTCTGCAGCCAATTCCAGTTTTTGGATGTCATCAACTCACTGCAGATGCGATCTTCCGACGCTGACGTCCCTCAAACATCCATATAGGATTGTGACCAAGAAGGGCATCCGAAAATAAAATAATGCAATCTATGTTTAGTGTAATTCCAAAACAAACAAACAAACAAACAAACAAACAAACAAACAAACAAACAAACAAACAAACAAACAAACAAACAAACAAACAAACAAACAAACAAACAAACAAACAAACAAACAAACAAACAAACAAACAAACAAACAAACAAACAAACAAACAAACAAACAAACAGACAGACAAACAAACAAACAAACAGACAAACAGACAAACAAACAAACAAACAAACAAACAAACAAACAAACAAACAAACAAACAAACAAACAAACAAACAAACAAACTAACTAACTAACTAACTAACTAACTAACTAACTAACTAACTAACTAACTAACTAACTAACTAACTAACTAACTAACGAACGAACGAACGAACGAACTAACGAACTAACTAACTAACTAACTAACTAACTAACTAACTAACTAACTAACTAACTAACTAACTAACTAACTAACTAACTAACAAAAACAAACAAACAAGCAAACAAACATTGGAAGCTGCCAGAATCCAATAATAGCGTCTTCAATATTGTATCGAGCAGCTTTATGAAGTCCGCATATCTATCTTATGGGCTATGCTTTAAAATATTCCGTCCATAGGGAAATATATATCTAATTTAAGGAAAAATGTGTTTGGGTAATTGCATTATATAGCGACTAAAAAGCTGATGGTCTTGAATATTTCACTGTTGCACTTAAATTGCAGCCCAGATCGATCTCACTATTTGTGATGCGGGTGAGGTGGTGGTGGTGGTGGTGGGCGTGATAACGGAGTGGCATAGTTCCTGACTTCTCACCAAAGCGATCGCCATTTGAATCGCGGAAAGAGTGTATGCGGAATTCCTGAAATGAAAAGTCGTAAATACCTGTAGTTCAGAATCCACATAAAACCGGAGATTCCTTGACTATGAACACGATCAGGTCAAGCGGAACTGCAAACTTACTCTTTTATTTTGTGCGTAAAATATCAATGTTATCTGTACGACTTTGAATGCCTTAAAGAAGAAGAAGAAGAATAAGAAGTAGAAGAAGAACTGGGCTGAATGGCTCCGACGGTTGAGGCGCTGGCCTTCTATCCCCGACTTGGCAGGTTCGCCTCTGGCTCAGTCCGGTGGTAATTGAAGGTGCTCAAATACTTCAGCCTCGTGTCGGTAGATTTGATGGTTCTTAAAAGAAATCATCCTGCGAGACAAAATTTCGGCACACCAGCACCTCCAACGTCCGACGTAAAAGTAATATATGATTAAAAAGAAGGGGAAGAAGAAGAAGAGAACGTTTTATTTGCGATTGCTTGTACCATGTTACACACAAGGTTGTCTAGATTGTTGTATATATTACTATGTAATAGCTTATTCTGTAAGTAGGTACGGAGGAGTCATCTTATTATTATGATGCCAGCATTAATTACTGATAATGTAATGTACACATCTGAAGTATTTATTTGCTAAAATTACACATATTAGTGGTAAGAATCAGACAGTATTTTCTGGGTCATTTCAACTTAGCCTGCGTGTGTAATCTTGTGTAAAACCCTGGACATGCATATCCAAGTAGGAACAGACATTATTATTATATTTGCCTTTATTTGTAGTGGCGAAGTTAGGACTCATGGTCCTCTCTTACACTTAACCACACTTCATTAACATTGTACATCTGAGACATGTGCATGAGATTAATACACAACGGAAAATTTGGTAGGCTGGGTTTATTCAAACACCTGATTATGAAAAGGTGGTTTTATGGAACGAGTGAAGAAAAAAAGGATTGTACTCTGTTGAGTCATTTTGTTGTGAATTCTTTATAAATAATTGGTAGAAGAGAAATACCTCGATAGTTATCGCCATCTTATTTGTTACCCTTCTTAATGGGTGTATTAAAACCACTTTACATTCTTCTAGTATATTTTCTGTTTTCCAAATTTCTTAAGAAATATTTGTAAATCTTCAATGATTTTCGGTTCTGACCATTTCAAAAGTTCAGCTGTTATGGAATATTCCCAACTAGTTTTATTATATTTTAGAGATTTAATTCCATCCTTAATTTCTTCGACAGTTAACGACAAATCAGATTTTACGTTTTCATGAATCTCTGGAAATTTTAAATTGTGGCTTGGTTCCGGACAGTTCAAAATGTTTTCAAATTGTTTTGGCAATATTTTACAGTTTTTGGATTGTTAATGCGAGTTTTAACATTTTCATCTCTGAAACAAATACTCGGAGCTCGATAGCCCTTCAAGTTATTCATGAATTACTTTGTACGAAATTATCCTGTATTTCCAGTAGCTAGGATTTTTCATAGGTTCTTTTGAAACTACTTATAATTCTTGCTGTTTCTTTCCTTTGTAGTTTAAATAACTCATAATGTTCATTATTTCTAGAACATTTCCATATTCTCCATGTATTCATTCTTTTCGTTAGTGCTTCCTCGCAAATGTCATTCCATAGGGCCTTCTTTTTTGTTTTAGCTGACCCAAATATGTTTCCTGCTGCATTGTTAATTTGTTTTGACACTTCTTGCCAGTTATCACGTTGAGCTATTTTAATTTCTTTCTGAACATTCTTAATTGCTTCTTGAAAAATGTTGAGTGTATTTCGTTAGTTTTTGGTTTATTTTGTGTTTTGATTGGTTACAGTTTCCGATTTTTTTTGAAGGATAGTAGTCAGAGACAAAATCCCCACGTCTTATTACTTTAACTTTCATGAATTCTCTAATATTCTTTTGAGAAATCGCTACATGGTCTAATTGGAATTCGATTAACATCAGATTTGGAGATCTCCAGATTTTATTTTCTTGTGAGTTTCTTGAAGATAGTGGACATTAACTTAAGTTGGAAGGATTTACACAGATTAATAAGCCTTGTACCATTCGTGTTGATTCTTTTGTGTGCTGCAGGTTCCCCTACAGTTTTTCTGAAGATCTTTTCTATGCCTATTATATTTGAGCATTAAAATCACCCAATAGGATGATAACATTTTATTTTGGGATTTTAGATATTTTGTTGTCCAGTAGATCCCAGAATTCTTCAGTTTTACTAGGATTCTTTTTATTATCTTAGTTTATTGGTGCAGGACAGTTGACAAATGTGTACTTTTTGTTCGTAAACTTAATTGTGAGAAGAGATAACCTTTGCTTTACCCTTTCGATTGAATCAGCATCTGCTCCTCGCAGTTTTGGAGCTTTTTTTATATTCGTCATGAATTTTGTTTTCTCTATCGAAATTATTAAGCCTGCTACGTCGGCTGTCTCTTCCAGAAGATTACCTTTCTGAACATGATTTGAAATCTAATGCATTATCAACTATTGTTTTATGAATATACAAAGCGGTGCCTAGTAGTGGCATTCCTTTCATAATTTTGATTGCTAGTTTACCCTTAAAGGATTCTATAGCTTCCCGTTTCAGCCACATTCTCTTTCACAAATCTTGTGTCTTGAACTGCTAGAGTTTGGATTTCATATGTATTTAACAATTCTTCCAGTTCTTTCTGTGTGCCGGATTTTTAGCAAAGAATTTACATTCAGGGTTCCTACAAGGAAGTTCCTCTAAAATTGAAGTCTGGAAGGCTTCCAAGAATGCTCCGACTGATCCCCATTGTAGATGTTTGGACTCCTCAGAACCCCAGGTCCCGTTACATTGCATACCGCAATGATGGATTCCCCATTCGAGCTGCCACCTGGGGTAGTGCTATCTTGAAACGACGACTGCAATTGAAATTGTACATTGTACATTATTATTATTATTATTATTATTATTATTATTATTATTATTATTATTATTATTATTATAAACTGAGAGATCCTATGGTGACCTCTGACGCCCATTTACTTGCATTTTTGGCAAATTATAAATACTACTACTACTACTACTACTACCACTTCTAATTTTTTTAAAATTATTTCAATTTATTATATTGGAAGTCAGTGATAATTATATTCAGTTATGGTACGAGAATTAATATTTTATTAATATAACTATTTTATTGTTACAATTACCGTCCAAATATGAGGCAAAGTACTTAAGTAGATCACAACTGTCACCCAACAAGAGTCTCCATGGGTCAGGCAGAAGCGCGCCGGCTTCTCACCGCTGGATACCGTGATTAAAATCCCGGTCACTCCATGTGAGGTTTGTGCTGCACAAAGCGGAGGCGGGGCGGGTTTTCCTCCGGGTACTCCGGTTTTCCCTGTCATCTTTAATTCCAGCAACACTCTCGAAAAACATTTCATTTGTCTTTCATTAATCATTGCCCCAGAGGACTGCGACAGGCTTCGGTAGCCGGCACAATTCCTATCCTCGCCGCTAAATGGGGTCTTCATTAATTTTATTGCTGACCGGGTGGAATGACTGGAAACAGGCTGTGGATTTTCATTTTCACAATAGTCACCCAGGAGTGGTGCAGTGGCTAGTGATATGCTTTTACTTCGCACTGATTGAGTTCTTACGGTGATGTTTGTATAAGAAAGGAAGGAACTGTGCCTTCACGTAATGTACAGCCCCCGCATTTGACTTGTGTGAAAATGGGGAAGCATCGAAAACCAGCCTGAGGGTTGCCTGCAATGTGGTTCGAACCCACCGTCTCCTGGATGCAGGCCAAGAGCTACGTCAGCTGAACCGTTCAGAAAGCTCGGCAAGGTGAACAAACATCCCTTGTTTAATTCACAATTCTTACGAATACCCTGCAAATCATTCAGTCAATCAATCGGATCTAGCTGAAATCCGACTCCATGGCTATATGGTAAGTATTGTAACCTTTGATCCAGCGGTTCCCGGGTTCAATTCCCGGCCGGAAAGGTGATTTCAACCTTCATTGCGCCGACTTCATAATTATAATTTATGATAGATATCGCCCCACCCACACAGACTCGCAGGTCACATTCACGGCGTGAAACCTAAAGACCTGTACCAGGCTTCTTCGGAAGTTACACACCATTATGATTGTTTCTCTTTTAGGGTCTTCTGGGGACCACATGACACGTTCAATGCTTTATCCTTTGTTGTTCTTTCTTCTTCATCCAATTCTCTTTCATCTGCTCACTATGTCTCCTTTCGCCGGGCTCAGTAGGTCAGACTGTTGAGGAGCTGGTCTTCTGAGCCCAACTTAGCATGTTCTATCCTGGCTCAGTCCGGTGCTGTTTGCAGGTGCTCAAATACGACAAATACTTTCTGTATAAAAACCTATTTCTCAGTTGCTGCTTCTTCTCCTATATTGTTCCTTTGCTAATCTTTCTTGACTTCATGAATCCAGGTTGTTGTTGACTTCTTGCTCCAAAGATATTTGGAGATCTGTTTGGTTAACCTGTTGTTATCCACTTTGTATACATGCCCAAAAATATCAATCACCTCTTCCGTGTTGTTTCTGTTATATTTTCTATGTTCTGGTATTTTTTCATCATTACTTCTTGATTCCAGAGTTCTATACTTCTTAGAGGGCCGAGTATTTTCCTTATAATTTCTCTTTCCAGTACTTCTAAATTAATCAGTTTGTAATTCAATACTACATTAGACATTCACTCCCGTATAGGCATTCTGGTTTCACTACTGTGTTGTAGTGTTTTATTTTGAGGTTTTTACATAAACATTTTTGTTGTGGATATCCCTAGTTATACCGTATGTTGTTTTAATTATTATTATTATTATTATTATTATTATTATTATTATTATTATTATTATTATTATTATTATTATTATTATTAACTTGAGCGTACCGATGTATGAATATCATGTCATAATGCGTTGACTGAGTGAGGAACCAAAATGTAAAGCCAAGAGTTTCATTCGAACTTGCACCTGTAGGACTGCAGAATAAAATTCTACCAGAATGCTAAATAATTCCACAAAACAAAAAGCGCTGTGCACTTCCAAAGTACTCTCATAAAAGCTATTTTCCGTGCAGCATATTGACATCACTGCTGTCAATTGGAAGTGACGGCCTCTCGCATGTTATTGGTTAACTGTCAAACTACGTCGAAGGTTGACGTAGGAACTTGAAGTACGTGGATAGTACTTTACTCGAGATATTTTTGAAAGCTTTGAATGACATTTAGAGGATAAACAGAAAAATTAAAGGTCACTTAATTTATCTTTCTCAGTGAGTACAGCTCTTATGATGGTTATGCCAATACTGCGATATTGACAAAAATATGTCAATAAATATGACCGAGGGTGGTCTAAAGTCAGAGATACAGAATGTATGACGCGCTGTTACCTAACAACCGTGCAGGCTGTGATGTGAAATACCGATGGATGGCCATGACTGAGAAACATTCTGTATTATCAAAGATGGGTGTTAGATTGCATGTGGTCAATGTGACCTTGCAGGCTGTGATGTGAAGTACTGTTTGATGGCCATGACTGAGAGGCATATAGAAGGCTCTTTTTCCGAAGAGGCTTCATCTCATTATACTATGTGATTTATACAACACGTACACATTAAAATTTCAAGAATGATGTATGTAAGTAGGCCTACATTTGAATGTGGGCGAATGAGTATGCGTGCGGATGTGAGGGTGTATTCAGGGCTATGAGTGAGGGTATAAATGACTGGGTATTCTTACTCTAATATTTATAGTATAAATCAAGATAATTATTCTAAGAGTGCGGTGTTTGAACTGTAAATACGCAAATTTAAAATGATATATATATTTCGTACGGAACAAATGATCTACATCATTTAACACAAGTATGTACGTAACAAATTGAAAAAGAATATCAAGACCCTTCAGTCAGGAAAGCGCTGGAGTTGATGCTTTCATGAACTCTTCCCAAACACCTGTGAATCTGCGCTGTGGACACTCCCTAATGATGTGGTTCATCGTCTGTTCTTGAGCTCCGCAGTCGCAAACAGGTGAATCTAGCCATCCCCATTTGTGCAGCGTTGCTTTGCACCTACCATGACCAGTTCGTACGCGGTTTAGTTGGCACCACGTAGCTCTTTGTAGATCAGTTCCTGGAACATGCTGGGAAGGATCATCTAATTGGATTTGACGAGGTGATGAAAAATCTCTCCACCCTCCCTTCCAGACTTTGTTGATGTTGAAAGGCCCTGCCTGCTTAATAATGTTATCATCCAAAATAGGCTTCCTGGATTTCAGACGCATGGTTGGTGGATTACTCAGCACTCAGTGAATCGGAAAGTGCTTAAAGTCAGGACAGATGTAAGTTTTCCAAATTTGGGCGGCAGCTTGTTATCTTCTCAGTTGTGGAGTACGTGAAGCCATGGCACAGGGGTTGATCGTAACGTGCCCGTTACGATCCTTAAGGTTTCATTCAGCTGAGTATCCACTCTGTGGACATGGGCACTTCTATACCATACCGGTGCCCAGTATTCGGCAACAGAGTAGACCAGTGAAAGGCTTGCCATACGAAGATTACTTGCATCAGCACCCCATGTTGTGGCGGCTAGTTTGCGAATGATGTTATTCCTGGTCCTATGTTTTCCTGCAGTATTCTAGAGATGTTTTCTGTAAGTCAGAGAGCGATCCAGAGTAACTCCCAGATATTTGGGGTTAGGGTTGTTTCTCACCCTTTCTCCGCAGAATGTAATGTTCAGCTCTTGTTTGGAGATTCTATTGTTAAGGTGAAAAGCTACGACCTCCGTTTTTGACGAGTTTGGGCAAAGCCTCCATTGTTCGAAATAGTTTTCTAGTTTTTGTAGATCCTGTGTCAGGATTTCTTCTCCTTCTTCAAGATGGTTATTTTGAATTGATATGGCAGAATCATCAGCATAGCAGAACTTACGGGACATTGTTTCTGGTACATGACTTGTATATAGGTTGAAGAGCAATGGGGCTAAAACAGATCCTTGAGGAAGGCCATTCTTGATGGTGTATGATTTGCTCATCCTGTCACATGAACACACTCTGAAATAACGGTTCCTTAACATGGTAGATAACAGGGTAGTGAGTCTTCTACACGGTAGTGCTTGTTTTATCTTCAACATTAATCCATCAATCCACACTGTATCATACGCAGGCGTTAAGTCGATGAAAGACACGGGTGTTTCCAATCCTCTTTGGAAACCTGATTCTATAAAGGATGTTAAAGCTAAGACTTGTTCACAACAGCTTCGTTTTTCCCTGAATCCAGCCTGTTCTGGTGGTATTCTGCTGTCTAATGTGCAGTATATTTCTGTTGTAAATTAGGCGTTCCAGAATTTTATAGCAAACGCTGAGGAGTGAAATGGGACGGTAACTTGCTGGGTCGTCTGCTGGTTTCCCAGGTTTAAGGATTGCGATGATTTTTGCAAGTTTGAATTCGGGTGGTGTTTGTCCTTTCGCGAGGATATCTGAGAAGAAATTCCTGAGCCACTTCCTGTATACATGTATAAATGTATGTAAATATTCAATAGAGATTATGCAAATATACATGTGGGGATGGAGGCGTTTCCGTGTATGTGGGGATTGCCCTTTCTCCATCTACCACTCCTAGATTTTACATGTACAAGTTAAGGAAAATAAATAAATAAATAAATAAATAAATAAATAAATAAATAAATAAATAAATAAATAAATAAATAAATAAATAAATAAATAAATAAATAAATAAATAAATAAATAAATAAATAAATACTTCATTTGTGGTAGTTTCATACGCTCTGAGTCAATCTGGACCTTTCAGTTCATTGAATTCTACACCTATCGACTCCCATTTCCATACAGATTTCTCTTAAAACCGACTCGTTAGATGCAAAGAAATTAATCGTTATAAATCTGAGTTTCATTACCGGGATGATACTAAATTGGTAGGTTCGATCCTGGCTCAGTCCGCTGGTACTTGAAGATGCTCAAATACGTCAGCCTCGTGTGGGTAGATTTACTGGCACGTTAAAGAATTCCTGCAAGACTAAATTTCAGCACCTCGGCGTATCCGAAAACCGTAAAAATAGTTAATGTGACGTAAAACCAATATTATTATTATTATTATTATTATTATTATTATTATTATTATTATGATTATTATTATTATTATTTCGAATGGGCCACCAGAGGACCACGTGCCAATTTCAATTCCTTCTTCTTTGTTCTTTCCTTTTCTTCCAGTACGCTTTCATCTGTTCACTATGTTTCTTCTTTCTGTCTTCAGACCACTTTGAATCAGTCTTTTTTACTTTCCTACCTTGGAATCCTTCTATTTCCAATACTTTTTCCGGAAAGCCTTCTCTATTATTTATTTCTTCTGTTGTTATATTGTTTTTTTCTAAATCCTTTCTTACTTCATTGACCCAGCTTGTCGTTGATTTCTTGCCCCACAAATATCTGAAAATCTTACTGGTTAATCTACTATCTTGCATTCAATATAAATGTCCAAAAAACATAAGTCTCCTTTTCCTCATTACATCTGATATATTTTCTATTTTTTGATATATTTCAGCATTACTTCGTAATTTCCAACCTTCTGCTGTGTTTTGTGGGCCTAATATTTTCCTCATGATTCGCCTTTCTAGTATTTCTAGTTTATCTAAATTATTATTATTATTATTATTATTATTATTATTATTATTATTATTATTATTATTATTATTATTATTCTTTGTCGTTTAGGCCTACTGAGGACCACGGGGCTCGTATCTACTCTTGGGTATAGCTGTTGCTTTCTTCTTCTTCCAATACTCCTTCATTTGCTGACTATGAGCCAGCTTTCTCTCCTCAGTCCACTTAGTTCCTGTAGTCTTCTTACTTGTAAGGGACGTTGGGAAAACTCCGTGTCGGATGGCTTGACGGAACAGTAGTCGGTCATGAGTTTGTCCCGGTGGGATATCTAGTTGTTCCATATCTGACTTAACTGACGTGATCCATTTGTTCTTAGAAGCCTTGCCTCTTCCTGTTACTGTGAATATCCTGTTGGTGAGTCTTTCGGAATCCAGGCGGGCCAAGTGTCCATAAAAGGTCAGGCGCCTTTTCCTTATAGACGTGACGATGTCCTCCTGGTGTTCATACAGTTCATTATTATGGCGGATTCTGTAAGTGCCTCCTTCCTCTCTGATTGGTCCTAATATCCTCCTCAGGATCTTCCTCTCTTTTAACTCCAGCTTTCTGAGTGGGCCCTTCCTAGCCATTATAAGGCACTCAGAAGCATACAGAACAGATGGTTTGACTACCGAGTTGTAGTGTCTGAGCTTGAGGTTCTTGGAGAGGCACTTAGATGAATAGATACTACGACACGAGTGATAAGCCCTTTCAAACTTGGTACATCTGGCATCTATGGCTGGGTTCTCCCAAGTACTTAACCGCAGGTACTTTTCGTATGGTAGCGTCTGTGAGAGGAATTGTAGAAGGGGCCTCCTTGATATTGGTCATAAATTCAGTCTTCTGGATGCTGATTTTCAGACCAGTCTTAACTGCTACACAATAAAGACTCTGTAAGTTGTAGGTAGCCTCCTCTATATTGTTTGCCAGTAGAATGAGGTCATCGGCAAAGGCTAGGCACGGGACAATGAGGTTGTCTCTCTTGTACCCAAGCTTCAGTCCAGCTCCCGGTGGTAGCATAGTTCTCCATTCTCTAATGATCTTTTCCAGGACAGAGTTTCATTTACTGAAGGGCATACTACCCATGATCATTTAAATTTCCCAAATGGAAATTTGACACCATTTTTAAATTTAGGAATGTTGCTATATATTGTTACTAGCTGTTACCCACGGCTTCGCTCGCGAGGATTTCGTAAGTTGATAGAAATGAATTGTTCCTCGGTACTGCACTAAGACATAATCTGAAAATCCCTGAACTTTAAAAACTCACCGAAAAATTGCATTTCATTTACCCCAGAACCTCTTTGTAAACCACGTTTGTGGCATTGCCTTCTGGGGCTAAGATGACCAGGCTACTGGCAGAAATAAATCTGGAACATATAACATGGAACTCTACATGTGAGAAAAAGTCAAGAAAAGAGGTTTCTTTATTTCTAATGGTGATTACAAATACCAATTTTCACGCCTGTAACACTTTTAGTTTATGAGATATACTGTAGACATACTAATTTTAAAAACTGCCCCACTCCTTGCCTGTGAGTTCATCGTTGAGGCCTTCGGATCACAGACTTCCGGTGTCGATTCCGGGCTGGGTCGGATATTTTAATCGCGTGTGATTAATTCTTCTGGCTCGAGGACATTTTGTTTGTGTTTGTCCCAACACTCTCCTCTTCATATTCACTCAACACACCACATTACCAACCACAACAGGAATACGCAATAGTAATTACATCCCTAAACATAGGATTGGCGTCAGGAAGAGCATAAAGTCGTAAAACAGCGTCAAATTCACATTTGCGGCACATTCCGCCCCCGCGACTCCACAGGTGTGGGAAAACCGGTAGAAGAGAAGAAGATACTTATTTTAACATATCACCCGCTTTCAAAAAGTATGTCACCCCCTTAAGTGGATTTTCCAGAATAAAGTGCATTCATTTACTTTTTTAAAGTGATTCCAAGTACGGCCTACCAATTTTAACGTCTGCAACATCTTCCGTTTCTGAAATATATGTATCCTCATGTAAAGAATTCAACTCCTTCCTCACTTCTTTTCAACCCTCATCCCTTAAGTGGATTTTCTGAAAACAAAAAAATGTGTTCTTTTATTTTAAAGGAGATTCCAAATATCAAATTTTATGTCTGTAACATGTTAGGTTTTTGTGATATATTGTAGACTAGCACACCTGTGTTATGGCTCCTGTAGAGCGGGTTGTGCCCCCGCCAGGCTGAATATGGCTGCTGTAATACAATGTGAAAGGACATATGTTCCTCCATATATTTCTCATAGACGAGACGATATAATAATTGAATAACATTTTAATTGTAAGTGCATTTCATTGCTTTATTGTTATTGTTATTGGAACTTTACACAGTCAAGACAAAAGAACTTACCTTACAATTACTTTCTTATAAAGTTCCCTTCAAGGTGATGTTTAAATTTCTTCATAAATTGTGTTAGTGTGAATACAATAATATATCTCCATTGGCTGACAAACGCCCAAAAATGGCCAAAACATGTACCAATCTTTGTATTAGTCGTTAAAGTTTAATTAAGACTAGACATGTATTGACTAAGGTTAGACATTTTAATTGTTTCACTTTACAGACCTTTTGTATGACATGCAAACAATACGGAACAAATTAAAGAAGACATTTTTAAATTGCAAACACTGAACACTAATTTTTCTCGATCAAGGGTACAATAGGGCCGCTTTGCGGCAGAGCCGTTTAACCTCGCAGAGTGTCTTCTATTCGTTAACATCTCAACATACCAAAAATCAACTCATGTTCTATGTTCAGATTTGTAGTGTGCATTTGTGATTGATTTGAGAAAACACCGTAATTCACTTACCTGGAAACCAGTTCAGCACTTCATCAAAGAACAGGAGAATTTAGTGCAAAGTAGGCTTTGTATAGCAGCTTAATTTTAACCCTTTAGTTCATGGTGTATCACATGTTATAGTTAATTAACGGTCATGGTCAGCGGAATATGTCGAGGTGTTTAGGATATGATGAACTTCCTGGCAAGCTTAAAAGAAAGCGAGTGGAATTTTAACTGCTAGTAGAAATCCCGGCATCTTCCTCGACAGTGTGAGATATCCTGGGAGACACGGAATTTCCTCGCCGTTCATTTTAAGGGACCAGGCATTATTAAAGGAGGGTTAACGTACCACAAGCTTCCTCCAGAAACAAGTCAGTTAAGTACGATGATGAGATATGTGAGTGTAGTAGCAAGGAAGTCACACAAAAAACTGTTATCAAGAGTAAACAAACCAAACCCGGCCGTAAAAGTGACTTTGGAAAGACCGAGTTGCTGGGAAAATGACGACAATTCATTGAGAACACGTTTATCATTTTTGTGAATTAGAATCAGGCTGGTCACGATAGAAGATGTGTTTCCTGCCTCACGTGCTGTTGTATAACAAGAAGCTGTGATGATCATTATCTGAGCTAAAACGATCAAGTCCCCCAAGAAGAACAACTTGTAGTGATCATTAGATGCTCTTCACAACGTGATAGGTATCATATATTATAGTGATAAAACTACCGACAAACCTAAGCAGCAATTCTAAACCAAATATAGAATTAACTTCTTCTGCTACAACACACAAGGTATGAGGCACGTACCTGTAGTTACTAAAACTGGCGATCATGCTGTCCTCCTGGCTTTTGACTGCAGGAGAAATTCGACTGAGATATGGTGCAGAAGAGGTTTGTGAAGATATGAAGAAATTATTATAGTTACACTTGCTAGAGGAATTCCACAAAGAAATATATTCGTTCAGCATTGCAAATCTGTGTTTTAGTAAAAGCACAGTATTCACGAATTGAATGTGGGAAATACAGGTGACAAAATAAGCTACTTTTAAAGGTAAAACATAATAATACCCAGTGCTTGCGAAAATCAGAACCCATCCAGCTATGGATCCACATATTAATACAGAAGATACAAGTATTAATTTTAAAATTAGATTTCGTTTATGCCTGTGAATATAAGAAGTATTTATATTATTGTTTTCATTAATGTTACTTTCATTTTCCAAGAAAAATATGCGATCTATTTCCGTGATTGCACTGAAATACTTCTCATACTTTTTCCTATTTATTGTAGCATGCGAAATGATTAATATGAGCGGTAAGCAAAACCCCAGAAATAATCCTGTGGTGTTTATCAAAAAGGGAGTGGCCCTGCTGTTCCACTTCCGGCCTACTAAACAGGTAATGGAAAGAGTAACAACCACCAGCGCACAAAAATGTTGCCATCAGGACAGAACAAATGACTCCCAGCGTAGAGTATTCCAGTTTTACAGATCCGGGCACGGCACCCGTAGGGATATTATACGGCGCTAAACCAACGAATGTAGATAGTTTCCATAACGGTGAAATTACTGAAAATAGTTCGTTACTAATAGAGAAATACCCATTTGTATCTGTCTTTGTGCACCGTACATCATTGGGAATTATCAACATATTTTTAAATTGATTAGAACTACTGTGATACACGATTAATAATGGAATATTTTATGTCTATTTCTCTAAAGTTCCATGCGAACACTTCTAAGATATTTTAATCATGATTTCTAATTGTGTCTTATTTTAATGTACTTTGTTCTTTAATTCTCTTCGTGCGTAATTACACATATTTTCTGATAGATTTCCTTGTAATATTCTGTAATATTCTTCTTCATGTAAATATCTGCTGCATTAATTCTTTTCTGCAATTAATGTTTAAATTTGATTTCGCCGATCTTTTACTGAAACCAAGCACTGGCACCGAAATATCGCCCAGTCGCAATGCATGTGTTAATACACAAAAATAATTATGTGATCACCCAGGAAATCGGTAAAATTGGTTGCCTGAAATAAGGGGATCGGAAGCGCTATGAGATGTAACACAGTATAATCATTGAAGTCAGGTTTTGTCTGAACATCAGTAGATTGACGTGTCGTAGTGTGTTTCATTCAATTCGTGTTATCAGTCTGGCATAGACCTCGTGACGGAGGCACGGAAGAGGAATAAAGCTATTATTAATTTAGATAATGCGAAGTTTTACGAGGTGGAGAGTTTTCCTTTCTTTGTGTCTATCATACGCGCTATATGACAGCAAGAAATTCAATGTGTGATAGATACAAAAATATGACTCCTATTATATATCATTGCAGGATTATAGGAATAAAAATTTTGGACTTCAATATCTTGCAAAGATTTAAGATATAGATTATAAAGTGCACTGTATAGAGAAAGAAAGAATTGTGTAAAACAGATACAAGCGTATACTTGAGTATCAGTTCAAATTTAACAAACTTTTGGAGGCCGTGCCTATGAGTCTGCAGGATAGAGGGAAGCTACTAATGTAAACAAATATATCTTGCTTACACTTTTGGGATCCACTCATTATCACCTGAAATCTCGACAGTGATGACCCTATTCTGAATCAACACACAGCAACTTATTTCTAATTACATGTGTGCTAAACATTTGTACATAATTCTCTCCCTGTTTTAAAACAGAACACATATCATTTTTACAGCTTACAACCTCAGTAGAACATTCAATGCTGTAATATTTCAAAAGAAAATTTAGTCTCCATTGGTGACCACTATTTCACTTTAAACCGTTCGTTCTCCACTTTGTCAAGAACAGGATGATGGTACAAAGATTATCGCTAAATTCTTGTTAGATCCAAGAAATCGGACCGGATGGTTTAACTTAAATAGTATATCGGTCTTCTTATATTTCAACCTATTTTTTTAAAAAGCTGTGAGCTTAGATAATATTCTAGGATGTTAACGAAATTATGATCAACCAAAATATTTTATAGTTGACGATGAATTTACACCATTCTCCAAGCGCAATAATTTAATACTGCCTGGAATACCATTAATCAAAATGTTCGCACTGTGAGTTCAAGTAGAAACAGAGAGCTTGATTCTATCTGTATAATTTTAATTTTTGAACTATGAAAATACCCTGTTTCAATTATAGTATCGTCACATACTCCTACGTTTAGAATACATAGAGTAAGCAATATTCAGTTCAGAAGTGGATAATATATAAGTAGGCACAATAGGATGAACACTGCAGCACAGATATAATGTTACATCTTCAGCTCGACGTGGGTAGGATTCTGAGATGCCTCACTTTGAAATCAAGTTTTCAAGAATACTGGGAAAACTGGGCATGACTCAACAAACGCCTCTGATATAGTGATAAAATAAAACCAACTCGTAAATACTTGCCACATGCTAATATATAATCCAATACGCTGTTCTCTTATCATTCCATCAAACTTAAGAACTCGTTACGGTTCATTGCGATAAAACTATTGCTTTGTGGAGACAAGTCATTTAGATAATCGCGTTGATTACAAAAAGGACGAATGAATCTGAGTGACGTTTTAAACATAAGGAATGATCGTAATATGAAGATAAAGTTGCAATTAAAGGGGTCAAATCGGCGCACGTAATTATTTAGAGAAAGAGGAAATATCGATTGGAATAATGTATCGAGGGAGGCGTTTGGTAAATTTCCAGGTTCTTGAAATAATTTAAGAAAAGTATAAATAGAAAATTAAGAGGGAATCTGACACTTGGGCGTCAGACCTGATCTGTGGTAAATATATACAAGTGTGCGTATGTAATAAAATTTAATCCATTGGTAAAGCGAGTTTTCCAACTCTTCATGCGACTAGTGCGGTAATAAAGTTTGGAACACTGTTACTTCTCTCTGAGTCCGCAAAGTGTTATATTCGTCATCATTATCCCCTCCCTTCTTTCCAATTTTAGTTCCCTTTTCACTGTCATTTGGGAGTTCACTGGACATCGCTTTCTGAACCTCTGCGACTGTGACTTGTGCGACAGCAAAACTCCACCCGTGGGCTCTGTTCAGACGTGTAGTGTGGGTTTGTGATTGATTTGCAAAACAACGGCATAATTCAATTACCTGAAATTCAGTTCAGCTTTTCATGAAAAGCAGGACATTTTAGTACAAAATAGGTTTTGTGTTACAGCTTTCTTTTAACCCTTTTCTTGCCGGTATATCACGTACGATATAATTAATTAATGTTCATGTCCATCCGGATATGTCGAGGTGTTTAGTATCTGATACATTTCCTGGCAAACCTACAAGAAAGCAAGTGAAATGACAACTGCCAGTAGAGATCCCAGCATATACCTGTACAGTGTGAAATACCCTAGGACAAACGGAATTATCTCGCCGTTCATTCAGAGTGATCTGGCATTATTAACGGAGGTTTAACGTACATAACTCATGCTTCCACCAGGAAAAAGTCAGTTAAGGACTATGCACATATATGTGACTGTAGTGGCACGAAAAGCACAAAATAAACTATAATCAAGAGTAAACACACCAAACCCGGCCGTAAAAGTCAATTTGACATGAACGAGTTGCAGAGAAAATGACGATAATTCAATGACAAAACGGCTTTCATTTTCTGACTTGGAATCAGGCTGGTCACGATAGAAGATGTATTTTCTTCATCGCGCGTTATTGAATAACAAGAAGCCGTATTGCACAATCTCTGTCCCAGTACGACCAAGTCCCACAAGATATACAACTGGTACCCACCAACAGATTCGCCAGAAATGCTTTTCACAAAGAGGTAGGTATTCTGATAAAATAACCGGCAAGCATAAACAGCAATTCTAAAACAAATAATAGAATTAACTCAATCATTTAAATATATAACTAGCAAATGTACCCGTGCTTCGCTGCGGTATTCTACATTGTATACGGATATCGACGTAAAGACTGTGCGTGCAGTAAATGAGATTATTTTAAAACTGCATGTCTCTTAGCCTTATCCGAGAAATAGCAAGGGGAGGTTCCCATACGTTGTTTCCAATGTAAAGTGAGGGTTGCGGAGTTGTGATGATAACGGCTGGTTCACTTGCCTACTGCCATTCACAATCGAGTTGGCAAGTTTACATTGTAATTGCAGGCCCCATTGCCTACTGCGCGGTTACAATCGATTTGGGGAGTTTTAGTTACAATGGCAGACCCATTTCCTACTTTCAGACAGTTTACAGTTGAGGAGTTTTTATTATATTAGCAGGAAACTTCCCTACCACCAGTCAAAATTGATTTGTCCAGTTATCATTATAATGAAAGGCCCTTTTTTACTGCTGCCAGCCAGCTTACTGCCAGTCACACAGAATTAGCGAGTTTCCATGAAAATAGCAGGCGACTATGCCTAATGCTAGTCAAATTTTAGATTGGAACATTTGTTTATAATGGTGGGCGTCCTGCCCTACAGCCAAACACAATTGGGTAGGGGACTTTCGAACAAAACTGCATGATCCCTTGCCTTCTGCAAGACAAATCGAGAAGCGAATTATTAATTAAAATGGTAGGCCCTCCTTACTAATGCCAGTTACACACGAGTTGGAGAAGTACCCCATTCCTACTCCCAGCAGTCAAAGTCGGTGTAGTGAGTACTGATTACGATAGCAGGCATACCCCTTCTCGATCGCTACAAATCGACATCAGTGAATATATATAGATGGACATACGAAAGTATATGCATGTTTACAATATTGCAGACCATCATTTACAGATTAACTGCTGCTAAACGGTACGTCATATTGACAAAGGATTGTACCGTAAGGCGCAGTATTTAGCGATCTAAATGGCTGGTCTTATGATATTTTCTCGTATCTCATTTATTCATGGGTCAGATTGAGTCAGAAACGTTGAATAGGTTGAAATTTGTGTAAGATTATCTTTCATTGCATGACTTATCGGATAATTATGTGACATAGCATTTGGCTCACATATGGGTACTGGGTGGGCCAATGTTCGTGTAGAGTTTGATCATACTATCTTTCCTGTAAGTAATTGAAAGTATGAATTAAATAGGTAAAGAGTCCAAATTTACTTAAAATCGAGAAATAGAGACGAATCTAACGTATAAGCGATACAGATACGACAAAAAGTCGTAAGACCAAGGTTGAAGATCACTCCTAATTCAACGAAGATTGTGCCATCCGTTATGTGATAGGATTTCTCGTTTATCCCACGAAATACCTCGAAACGAAGGTCTGCACCATCATTAAAATTGCTTCCACATTTCGATACTCTTCGGGGATAAAAATACAAAATTAAAGATCTGTGAAGTTTTTCGTTCGTTACAGGCTGAAACGTATAATTTTGCCAAATTTCAATTTTCTTGCTTGTCAGGTAGATTATGCTGCAATCTGGATTTTGGGTGAGGGGGTAAAAATTATGACTTTCAGGAAATTAAACCAAAAAATATGCAGACGATCATTATTACCCTCAAACGGGTATCTGTACGAAAATTTCACCAAAATACTCAATGTACACCCACACACAGTCGTTACGATTTTATTTATATAGATAGACTAGCAAGATACCCGTGCTTCGCTACGGTATTATACTGAAATTTATAATTGAATGCTTTTTGTTTTATATATAATCCGCCGAAATTCGCGATCTGACTGCTTTTCTGGGAGAATCCGCCAAAATTCGCGATCTGACTCGTTTTCAAATAGATTACGGCAAGTTTCCTCCCATTTTTCAATCTTTCTTTCCAGCAATCGATTTCGTACTTCCCGGGCTAGGTCCAGGTGTTCCACCCGGTCAGTTGGGTCCCTAAATCTTTGCCATCTTTCCCTATAAGCATTTTTAATATGGATCAAATCATTCAGGAGATCCGGCGTGGTGTCGTCTTGGGTGCCTTGGCGGCACTGAACTCGCTGCCGGATTGCATTCTTAGTCATTATCCGTCCAGGACCCGTTTCCAGCGCGGTCCGCACATTATTATTATTATTATTATTATTATTATTATTATTATTATTATTATTATTATTATTATTATTATTATATGCCAGGAGAATCTACTGTAATCTAAGAACGTTCTCCGAAGAAAATGATGGCTCTTGAAAACGAACCCAGGAAAGATTAAAAATGATCGGTTTATGATCAGAATAAGTACATCGAAATTCTACAGCCTGTTTCCAGTCATTCGACAGGGTCAGGAATGGAGTGAATAAAGCCCCATCTAACAGCGACAATAGGAATCGTGCCGGCTGCCGAAGCCTGTGGCACTCCTCTGGGACAATGTATGATGAATGACAAATGAAATGAAATGATATTGGACAGTATTGCTGGAATGAATGATGGCAGGGTAAACCGGAGTATCCGGAGAAAAACCTGTCCCGCCTCCTTTTTGTCCAGCACGAATGTCACATGGAGTGACCGGGATTTGAACCAAGGAACCCAGCTGTGAGAGGCCGGCGCGCTGCCGCCTGAGCAACGGAGGTTCCTTGTAAGTACATTATGAACAGTAAAATTAATTGGTCTCACCTCCTTTTACACCCCACGGCCGTTAAGTTTATTTACCCCCCCCCCGACACGAAAATTAAAAGAAGGCATGTTTCTTTATGTATAAAGGAGATTCCAAACACCAATGTTCCCGCCTATTACCTTCAGTTTTGAGAGATAAGTATCCCCATAAATATAATTCACATTTTTTCACTTCCATTCACCCCCCCCCCTAAGTGAATTTTTCGGCAAAAGAACTTGTTTCTTTAGTAGTAAAGGATCTTCTAAATACCAATTATCACGACTCTAACTTCTTCAGTTTTTTATTTATGTGTCCTCATGAAAGGAATTCAACTCCTTTCCACTCCCGCCCTCCAAGATGATTTCCCACCCCAAAAAAACACGTTTTTCTTTGTTTTTAAAGGAGATCCAAATACCAATTTTCACGTCTGTAACAACTTTAGTTTTTATTAGATGTAAGTATTCTCATACAATTATGTCAGTTCATTTTTCAATTCTTCCACCTCCTCCCCCCCTTCATTGGATTTTCCGAGAATACCTGTTTCTTTACTTTTAAGGCAGATTCCACATATCAAATTTTACGTTTGTAACTTCATTTTTAAGATATCAGTAGCCTAATTAAAATAATTCAACACCATTTTCAGTCACTTTTACCCCCCCTCCACCCAAGTGGTATTCCGGAAAACTAAAAATACACGTTCCTTGATTTTTAATAGAGATAAAAATAACATTTTTCAGTTCTGTAACATGTTAAGTTTTTGAGATATACTGTAGAAATACTCCTTTGAAAATTTCACCCCTTTTTAGTTCCCCTTAAGTGGAGTTTCCAAAAAAAACACCTATGTTTCTTTACATTTACAGGAGATTCCAAATTCTACTTTTTACGTCTGTAACATTTTACGTTTCTCAGGTATTCTGTAGATATAGTCTTTCAAAAAATTCACCCCAACTTGTCACTCCTGTTTAACTGCCATTAATTGAATTTTCCAAAAACAAAAAATACGTGTTTCTTTATTTTTAAAGGAGATCCCAAACACCAGTTTTCAGGTCTGTAATATCTTCAGTTTCTGAGATGTAAGTATCCTTATTAACGTCATTCAACCCCTTTTTCACCCATTTTCACCCCTCCTATTGACATTTTTTGAAAACAAAAAATACGTGGTTCTTTATTTTTAATGAAGATTCTAAATACCAATTTTTACATGTGTAAACTTTCAAGGTTTTGAGATATACATACTCTCATTTTAAAAATTCACCCCCCTTTTCACCGTCCCGTTAATTGGATTTTCAAAAAACAAAAAATTACGTGTTTCTTTATTTTTAAAAGAGATCAAATGTACTAATTTTCAGGTCTGTAATATGTTTGGTTTGTGAGATATAAGTTCCGGTATCCTGATTAAAGGTATTCAACCCCTTTTTCACCGTTTTCACCCCTCCTATTGGGATTTTCTGAAAACAAAAAAATACGTGCTTCCTTATGTTTAAAGAATATTCTAAATACCAATTTTTACATTTGTAAACTTTAAAGTTTTGAGATATAGATACACTCATTTTAAAATTTCACCCCCTTAGCGACGGAATATCCAAAAATCCTCTTTCAGCAAGCACCTACATCTTAATATGACTATATCCCCAAAATTTCATCTTTTTGTCCAGTAGTTTGGCTCGGCGATGATGAATCAGTCAGTCAGTCAGGACAAGTTATTTTATATATATTGTATACTGTAGATAAGGAATCTGCTCCACGTACAAAACATTTTGGCTACGTCCGCTGGACTTAACCTGCAAAACCAACCGTTCATGATATCTCACTTATTAATCCTCCTGTCGAAAAATTCACATGAGAACAAAAGTTTTAGAAGTGGATTTCCATTACGGATTGTAGATTTCGATTAATTTCGGATGTGCATATTTTGAGGAAGTGTAAAATCATGGTTCCGTTTTTGGATAAACCCCCAGTAAATTTAGGTATTCAGAAATAATATTGGCCCTAAAACCTACACAAGGGCAGGAGGATTCTAAATATCAAGTTTGATAGAAATATATTCAGTAGTTTCCAAGTTATAAAAACTCATACAATCAAACCGACAAACAGACACCAAAGTTAAGAAATATGCAGATGGTCATTATTACAACTGAAACGGATAACTGTACCGAAATTCCGTCAAAATAGCCAATGTATAGAAAGACGGTCGTTGCGATTATATTTATATAGATGACTGATATGCATGGGCACGTTCGAAAGTGCAAACCTTCATTTCGAAATTTACTGCTCCTAAACGGTACATCATACCAACAAACGGTTTGCACCCTCAGACGTCCCTTTTATCGCTCTACATGTTTGGTGTTAAAACATTTTCTCGTATCTCACATATTTATGGGTTCGATTGAGTTACACTATTTTTACATTATTTTACATTATTACATTACATTATTATTACATTATTTTTCAAATACTTATGTGGAAGCTAGAATCATGAAATTGGGTTTGCATATAGCCATTGGTCAATGTGCGTGCCAAATTCGATGACTCTAACTTTCCTATAAGTGTGTCAAACTGAGTAATACACGTGTAAAAAGCACAGAATTTACGAACCATCGAAATATATACAGCCAAATCTATCCTATAAGGGAGAGAGAGAGAGAGACGACAAAATTTCACAGGACCAAAGTTGTAGATCACTCGAAATTGAACGGAGATCGTGCCATCCGTTTTGTGATAGGACTTACCGTTTAGCCGTGAAGTACCTCGAAACGAAGGTCTGCACCGTCATTAAATTGCCTATATTTCGATATTAATCGGCATAAATGGTGATATATTTTATCGATCTTGGAAGTTTTCCTTAGGTTACCTGCTAAAACTTATAAATTTGTTTAATTTCAATTTTTCAGTTCGTGTGGCAGATTGTGAGGCAATCTTGATTTTAGGCGAGGGTGGGGGGGTAAAATCTATTAATTCAGGAAACTATAGCTAAAAATATGAAGGTGGTCATGATTATCCCTTAAACGGAAAGCTGTACGAAAATTTCGCCATAATAGTCAATGCACAGACACACGGTCGTTACGATATGATTTATCTAGATAGATAAGGAATTTGCTCCACGTATAACACCTTTTGGGCTATGTCCGCTAGACTTAGCCTGAAAACTGACCTTTCATGTTATCTCCCTTATTAATCCTCCCGTTGAAAAATGCACATGAGAAAAAGAAATTAGAACTGGATTTCCAAACAGTTTGATCAATTTCCAGTCAGGTTGGTCTTGTATTTTATATATTGTGGGAGAGTAAAACTCACCATTTCGGTCCCCTATAAAACCCCAGTCCATTCCGGGAATTTGAAATGGTATAAACCTTAAAACCTACCCTTGGAGGGGTGGATGCTAAATATAAAATTTGGTTCAAATATCTCAGTAGTTTTCAAGTTGTAAGAAATACGCTTTACGCGCACCCGCTCTTGCGTTAAGTCCGGTGGGACTTGTACAGAAAACCGGTCCGTTTATGATATCTCCGTTATTAATCCTGGTATCGAAATGATGCACATGAGAGAAAAAGGTTTAGAAAATAATTTCTATTAAGGCAGGTAGATTTCCATTAAGTTTGGTTGTGTATATTTTAGGGAGTGCAAAATAACGGCTTCGGTTTCGTATAAACCCCCAATTAGTTCAGGGATTTAGAAACAATATTTGACCTAAAACATACCCAAGGACAGGTGGATTCTAAATATGAAGTTTGGTGGAAATATATCCAGTAGTTTTCAAGTTATAGAAAGACAAACAGACAGACAGACAAACAAACAAACAAACAAACTAACAGACACCAGGGGAAAACTACCCTCGGACAGATGGATGCTATATATAAAGTTTGGTTCAAATATCTTCAGTAGTTTTCAAGTTGTAAGAAATACGCTGTACACGCACCCGCTCTTGCGTTAAGTCCGCTAGGATTTTTACCGATAAACGGTCCGTTAATGATATCTCCCTTATTAAATCCTGTTACCGAAATGATGCACATGAGAAAAAAGGTTTAGAAATTAATTTTCATTAAGGCAGGTAGATTTCCATTAAGTTCTTTGTGTATACTTTGAGGGAGTGCAAAATCACGGTTTCGGTTTCGTAAAAATCCCCATGGAGTTCAGGGATTTAGAAACGATATTTGCGCTAAAACCTACACACGGACAGGTGGATTCTAAATATCAAGTTTGGTGGAAATATATCCAGTAGTTTTCAAGTTATAGAAGGACAGACTAACAGAAAAACAAACAGACAAACAAACAAACAAACAGACAAACAAATAGACAAACAGACACCAAAGCTAAAAATTATGCAGATGGTCATTATTACACCTGAAACGGATAACTGTACGAAAATTTCGCCAAAATAATCAATGTACAGACACACGGTCGTTACGATTTTTTTTATTTATATAGATAGAAGATAATCTCGCTGCTGTAAGCATACTGGAGCTGATGTTGCCATGGTTACGGCAGTTCATTTCTTTATCCGATTCCTAGAGCAGGGTAGTGTGGTGCCTATATCTGAATAACGGTTAGTTTTAGGGCCTTAAAACATGGTTATCGGACCCGTTGGGCTCACCGATTTTATTCTTTGCGTCAAGGGACTTAAAATGAGCTTTGTCTCGTCCTTGTACGACAAATTCGATATTTCGCCTATTTTAGCCTAGTATTTTTATATCACCCCACGTCGCGACGCCCCATCCCTACAATTGTTTTGAAAATAAAACATAGCAGCCTATAGCACTCAGGGATAATGTATTTTTATATCAGTGAAAAATTGTTTAGAATCGGTCCAGTAAGTTCCTGAGATTAGCCATTATATACAAATAAACTTTATCTCTTTATATAATAGTATATTGTGACCGTCAGGCCACAAATGAGTGAACAGGTGTTGGTGCGGCTTGTGTCTGCTTGTCGGCGAGATGGGGTGCGCGCGACCTGGGCAGGGGCGAGAACGAGTTTTTTTGTGCAGAGAGCGGCCGACTGGCTAACGGAATAAAAATAAAAAAAATGAAGGTTGGTGACTGGAAGAAGGAGGCCAGCGCGTGTCACTTATAATTGCGAGGAATGATATGAATGAAATATTTGTAATATCTTTGGTGGCGACGTGCATAATTACGGAAGGCTCAAGGACTAAAATAAAATAAACTGGATAAAAGAATAGCACATTTGGAGGATATAAATTAAAAACTGAAATTTTGGAATAATTTGCACGACCTTGTGGCTAAGATGGTGATGAAGTTGTAGATTCGTACAGGAGAAGAATTTAGCCCCTCAATTGACTTTACTTCCGTGCGTGTGCACCAGACATGACATTTAAGTCATGTGATACGAATACTCGCTCTCACACACCCTCTGGCGTGTCTTGGATTATCACCTTCAGTCGCTCAGCGTGGAACGTCGCTTCACTCCTGTGCTCTACACGTCTGAAAATTGGATATAATTTAGGACAGTGCTGTGATCAGACGTCGAATGTGCAGACATTAATCCCTTAAAGTACGTGTCATTTCCAAAATACTGTTACGTGTGTGCTTGGAGCCTACTCTAAAACATTTTGTGTAAGTTTCAGCTGTCTTACGAGTGGACGCGGAAGACGTGGACGTGAATAAATTCCAGAAGAGGACGGAATCTCACATCATGGATTACCAGTGCTTCACCATGAGGTTCTAAACCTTTGACCATCGTTGGCGGCGCCGGGATGCAGATTCTTCCTTCCTGGCATGGCTGATTGAGAACCCAGACTTCCAGACATGAAGATTCATCTATAAGTTAAGTCGATTACGTCTCATTTATATCTGTTCTATGTAGTTTTGTTCTATCCTTTCTTTTTCTCTTAGTAAGCTATTTTGACACTTTTTTATGGCAGTTTATTTGCTCGAATACGTCATAAAACTGACACATGTGACTATTTAATGACCATGTGGCCATGAATTTGACAGTGAAGGTTCTGACAGAGTTATCCATGTGTTATCGACACCATCTTTGCTTATTGAGTAAATTTCGTCACGAATATGAACTAGTTTATGTTTGATGGATTTAATGGTAGGATATTTCGTCCGTATTTTCTATATTTCCCTTGTATTTGAACTTCTACTTGTACCTCGTGTCTGAGACAACGTGTCATCGGGATATTGAGTCCGAATTCTATGTGCGAATTTAATGTGGACATGTGCATTGGAAGCATGTGATAATTAATTGGATGTAATTAATCATCGAGACACTTTTAAGTGGATATTGTGTATTTGTAGGACGATGGTAGGTCCTGATATTTCACGGCTACATATTTGAGATTAAGATGCGACAGGTTAAAGTCGTCATTGTGGTACAGTGTACGTATAGAGTGTATGGAATAATTGGCATGAATCTTCGCGATACTGAGCTTTTCACATGTTTATTGATTATTCGCGATAAATGCAGTGTAGCCTAATATTAGTGTCTTCAGATGAAGAAAATGAAAGTCCATGTTTATCGATGTACTTTTAATTCGTGGGAATATCCCAAATTTTCTCAAGTAATCCAGTAATTTTAATCTCAAGGTACAGATGAATGTCCGAGAAGACCTTAAGTCTAAAGAACAAGTCTTCGACGAAATATCTAAATAATGTCTGATTCATGATTATACCAGCTCATTCGTTGATGTAATTTTACTCTCAGGTGATAACTCAATCTTGCTGTAACTAAATAAATTTGTTAATAGGAGAGTAAAACGGTTGATCGACACTCGTCGACATGTACATAATGTAGATATTTTCTTCTTAGTACTCACAGTCTTCTTACCAATTTCCGTAGTTAGCTGTAGAAGTAGTGATTTATTAGTATTTAGAGGGTTATTTTTTTATGTGTTCTATTCTGAAACATGTGACACTGATATTATCGATCGATAGTGGACAGGATATCCACATGGATGGTATTATCCCCATTTATTTACGTTTGCAAGCCCGAGAGGCGTTTTATTTAGTTTAATCATTGGTCAAATACTTAACGTTCAATATAAATTCTCACGAAAGGAGATGTGAGACGACGTGAACAGGTATATCCGACGTCTCGGATTAACTTAGAGAAAACCAAGGCAAATTCAACTTTTCATTTTATCCATTTTATCGTTAAGATAACGACTGTAAATTTTATTATTTTGTCATAAGTGTTAACTTTTTTGAATCTTGGTTATTTCTTTACTAAATTCGTTCTTACAATTACTGCATTTTTTCCAGATTATCGATGAAGGCTTGGCCCAGACCTCATTTTTCTGAATGAAAATTTTTAATTCAACTTTAAACAAATAACTTAATAACTTTGAAGACGATAAAAAAATTTTTTTACAATGTAAAGACTCTGTTAGAATGTCAGGGAAACAACTGCCGTGTACCATCCCATTTGTGTGTGCCTAGGTTTGTTACATCAAGAGCCAGATAAAATTCCTTAACGTAACGATCATAATCATAATCATAGATTTCAGGATGGCCAATACTGCATTTAATTGAATAAAAGTGTCATATTTGTTTTCTACTTGGAACGCACTCATTTGATGAACCCTATGATAATCCTGCCACATTCATTTATTTTATAAGCCTACAGCCACCGAACTGAGCACCCCTGGGGTGTCTCGTGTTCGATGACTGACTAGGACGGGCACAATATAGTATATAGTATATATTAGTTTTACTGCCGGATGGTGAAGAAATGTATTAGCTATTGATGGTTTCTGTGGTGTGTTGTGTGTAAAGAAAGAGATGCGTATTAAGACGATCACAAACACTCAGTCCCTATCCCGGTCGGGAACCGACAACAGGACCTTCTGAACCAAAGACCAGTTTCACATAAACCATGAGCCGGATAGAAAGGTTTTCACAGATTACATGTACTAATTAATTACACTACTTTTTATCAAAATTAGTAGAGTCACCGTGGTTTGGGTGGCAGCGTACCAGCCTCTCACAGCTGGGTTCCTGGGTTCAAATCCAGGTCCCTCAATGTGAGATTTGTACTGGACAAAGCGGAGCCGTGATAAGTCTTTCCACGGATACTCTGGTTTTCCCTGTCATCTTTCATTCCAGCAACACTCTCCGGTATCATTACATCTGCAGTCATTAATCATTGCTTCAGAGAAACGCCAGGCTTCGGCAGCCGGCGCAATTCTTCAACTGGCCGCTAGATGGGGGCCTCATTCATTCATTCATTCCATTCCTGACCCGGTCGAGTGACTGGAAAGAGGCTGGGGATTTCCATTTACCAAACTCATAACACTTCAGTTTCATTGTAATGGTTACCTTCAGAGGGATGGCGTGTATATTAAGAAATACTGAAGAAAAAATGCGTTGTAGAATACGTATTGACTCTATGCCAATTAGAGTGTACAACGTCGTGTATCTCTCACCGCTCATCATTCTGTGACAGTCACATGAAAGACGATGAAGGTCACATTTTCGCCATGAGGGACTGTAATATAATACTCGATGTGTAGGGTACAACGTCTCATTGTAACTAGAATCTCTAGGGCAGGGCCTTTCAAACGCCGGTGTCTGTACTCGCGCTACGGCAGCAGCTTCAGCCGAACTTACGTCGCGTACGGCCGCTATTCTTTAAGCATGTGTACAATCATATACCAAATCCTATAAAAGATGCTGGAAGTGTCTTTCTTCGTGGGTGATACAGGCATTGCATTTGGTAACTACATTCTGGCTGGCGGGAGTGAGTACTGCCACAGTAATGTTTCTAATTTCATTAGTAACGTTTTCTTTCAGTTCCTCCAATGTGTGATGATTTGTTCTCGGGTTCACTAGACTAATTTGTGACAGTCCCAATGGCAGCTGGAATCGTGTACATCATATCTATTGCGCGGCATGTAAACACATACAATCATCACTTATTTTAATTGTTTGTCTGGAAGTATAATCTAATTCGCAGACAATATGGGATGTAACAAAGAAAACCATCCACCTCAAACAATCTAAAACTTCAAGAACTTAAAAGGACTTTAAATTAAACACAAAACAAGTTCAAAAATTCATAAAATATCAATCAATGTCATAAGAAAGTTCCTCAAAAGTTAACTTGATACATTAATCGGTGAAACAAATCCTGAAAGAAACTTTTCAAAAAATTACCAAGGCAACGCATGGAACAGTTTCATATGAAGAATGAATGAATGCTGCGGAGTAGTAGAAATCCCTACTTGTGCTAATTTTGTGATTGATTTATCCGGTGACCGTTCAAGATTCGCACCAATGTCATCCAGCTTTTCCTTTGTTAAAACTGTTCATGTGGACGCATGCTTTTTATTGATCACTGTGTCAGTAGTTTCAAATGTATTTACTATTAAGTTAAGTGAAACTCTGCTCGTAAAAATGACACTTCACTAGGAAACTGAGGAAATGTATCGCGAACCCGTCGAGCCGACCCGTAATTAAAATAACATCTACGTGCGAAAATGCGATGTTGCAATGCTAACTGTCTCATCATGTTAACAGCTGAGATTCAGACTGGCCAGAAGCGGCGATTAGGTGGGGGTGACAATCGCCTCCCCGCCCCCCAACACACCGACTTTGTGGAGAAAACATTACATTGTTACTCCATGAATTCTATGAATTATTAAAACAAGCAATTTGTACAAGCCCTGTTGTATCATCAGATAATTATTTCCTTTATTTTATTTTATGCTTCTTCTTCTTATTATTAATCTGCTTACCCTCCAGGCTGAGCGAGAGATCCCACCTCTACCGCCTCAAGGGCAGTGTCCTGGAGATTCAGACTCTGGGTCGGGGGATACAGCTGGGGAGGATGACTAATACCCAGGCGGCCTCACCTGCTATGTTGAACAGGGGCCTAAGTATGGGATGGGGAGATTAGAAGGGATAGACAAGGAAGATGGACGGAAGTTAGGTACCATCCCGGCATTTGCCTGGAGGAGAAGTGGGAAACCACTTCAAGGATAGCTGAGGTGGGAATCGAACCCACCTCTACTCAGTTGACCTCCCGAGGCTGAGTGGATCCCGTTCCAGCCCTCGTACCACTTTCCGAATTTCGTAGCAGAGCCGGGAATCGAACCCGGGCCTCCGGGGGTGGATTATAATCACGCTAACCACTACACCACAGAGGCGGACTTCTTTAATTATTAACAACATTATTAGCGGAAATACGCAAAAAGTATCGTTCACCGCGTCTAATCGATTTGTATAGCGCCACAGCATTTAGTGGACAATTTGCATGTGCTGTGAGGAATGGTAGCAGGCGTATATCTTTTCCAAGGTCTTGGACACTGAGGTCTGATTAACTCGCTTGCCGTGTTCATTCGTCAGTCTGGCAGTCTCATTAGTGTCTGTTAGTTTTAGTGTGTGGTCAAATACTGAATTATTTTTAATTGTATAATCACGCATGACTTATATTTAATTTTAATACATGTGTAATGTTGATCCTTTGGTGAAAGTTTTATTTTGTGGTATTAAAATAAAAATCTCAAAAAACCTATTATTATCGCATTTTTAAGTTGGTAACTTTTAACCTTTACATCTCTGTCGAAATTCGTTCAGAGAGCATAAAAACTTACAATTTTGTACATTTTGTGTTTATAGGCCCCATCTCCGATATACTCCACAAACACGGATAAATTTTCTTGTCTGTACATATTTTGCCCACCCCCCTCCCCGACTTCTAATTCTCAATCGCCGCTACTGAGACTGGCGACTGATGCTTGCAAGGTCATGAACTATGTACGCGCCTCCAAATCTGCAACTTGCGTATCGCAGACTAAAAACCCTGCTTGGACGGTTTTAGTTTATATGGAAGACCCTGAAATTCATGAAATACTGAACCTTAGATGACAGAGCCTTTACGGTCAGTGTTCTAAGCTGATATATTATCACATAGCGGTTTCTCTAGACACAAAGAATAAAAGGTATAATGTAGCAAACTGAATGTGATATGAGGTTAATATCTCTTGCACAGTAATACAGCTCTTGCGCAGTACAGTGAGACTCAAACTCAGTGGTATTGAAAATGAGATTTACCGTATCAACACCATGTCTGTGTTTCACCTAGAGAGCACTAGAGTGTAGGAGTTACTTTTCACGGGAATAAAATCGTGGACGCAAAGAGAATGGTAGAGCGTCTTGCACGAGATCCCGGGTGCAGAACGCCAATCGTATTACAAGTTCTAGGAGAGTTCACTGCATTTCTCATGAGGTTTGACACAGGAGATGTAGCAAGTTCAGGGTTTCCACTAAATGGACTACGCTCAACTATTCAACGAGATGTTTGGAATTAACTTTGACTGAAAACTACTTTAGTGGGTTATGGAAATGGAAAAATAAATATACAATTGTATAAAATCATTAATGCTCTGTTATTAGTAGGGTCCGAATTTTAAGGTACTAATCGTTTAGAATGCAAAACTACTAAAGCGGGTAACAAGTATAGCCTATCCTGCACAACGGGCATGCTATGGGTTTTGCATAAACATTACGAGTACGGCCCATCAGAACCCCTACAATGTATATTACTCTCGCATACATAAGGGAAGAACGGGCCAGTCGACACTTCCTAATAACTAAATTACTGTATTTTGCATTCTAAACTATTACTGCCTAACATTCCGGTTCCGTGGCTAAATGGTTAGCGTACTGGCCTTTGGTCACAGGGTTCCGGGTTCGATTCCCGGCAGGGCCGGGAATTTTAATCATCATTGGTTAATTTCCCTGGCACGGGGGCTGGGTGTATGTGTTGTCTTCATCATCATTTCACCCTCATCACGATGCGCAGATTGCCTACGGTCGTCAAATCAAAAGACCTGCACCTGGCGAGCCGAACTTATCCTGGGATCTCCCGACACTAAAAGCCATACGCCATTTCATTTACTGCCTAAAAACTCAGCTTGTAGTGATTAGCTTAGGGTAATATGAAAATTAATAAGCTATACTCCTGTACGCAATGGTATTCCGAGGAAATGTGCTTACTATGGTATTGATTCCCTCTTTCCTTTTTGGTTAATGTGGTAAAAAATTCAAATGGCTTAAATCTTTTAGTGCCGGGAGTATTTCCGAGGACAAGTTCGGCTAGCCAGACGCAGGTCTTTTGATTTGACTCCCGTAGACAACCTGCGCATCGTGATAAGCATGAAATTATGATAAAGAGGACACATACACCCAGTCCCCGTGCTAGCGGAATTAACCAGAGATGGTTAAAATTCCCGACCCTGCCGGCAGTCGAACCCGGAAGCCCTGTGACCAAAGGCCAGCACGCTAACAATTTAGCCAAGGAGGAGAACGGTTCATGTGCTACAATTCCATAATTTTAGTAGAATGGAAAAGATCTTAAATGTTTGAAAAGGGGCAACAGAGAGGCTTTCCTATCAGCATTATTAAGATCTCAATAACGCTCTTATGATATTACAGTGTTCAAGGCTTTTAAATTTGAAACCTAAAACAATTTTTCTTTCTTCCATTCTTAATCCGTTTACACTCCAGGGTTGGTCTTCCCGCGGACTTTGCGAATGATCCCACCTCTGCCGCCTCAAAGGCAGTGTCCTGGAGCATGTGACTTTGGGTACCTTACCCAGGCGGTTTTACCTGCTATGCTGAATAGAAGCCTTGTGGGGGATGGGGAGATCAGAATGGATAGACAAGTAAGAGGGAAAGAAGCAGCCGTGGCCTTAAGTTAGGTACCATCCCGGCATTTGCCTCGAGGAGAAGTGGGAAACCACGCAAAACCACTTTGAGGATGGGTGAGGTGGGAATTGAACCCTCGCCCCCTTTTCTACTTAATTGACCTCCCGAGGCTGAGTGGACGCCGTTCGAGTTGAACTTTGAATCTGTGCGCGTGTTGAAACTCTAATTGTGACAAGTCTTGTATTGGACTTCGGTGCTAACAGTCAAGTTGAACTTATAATCTGTGCGAATGTAGAAACTTCTCGATGTTTATTACCACTTTGCCATTGTGGAACTTAGTCTCTCAACAAATATTATTAATTTCAGTGTGGCACACTGCGATATACTATAAACTGTTATATTCTTTTAAAAATCTCAGTCAGCATAATTTTGTAATTTCATAAGAGTGTTTATGAAATTGTTCAACTTTCCCACTAATGTTAATGCAAGTGATTACCTATTGTAAAATGTTTACTCATGTGCTTCGACGCAAGTGGTTCATTCTGAATTCAAACTGTATTAACGTACAGCGGTACTTGCCAACTCTCATATTTTTCAATTTATGAATTGAAGTGAATGTTATTCGATTCAAACAGGACTACCTTCTGAACTGTGTATTATTTCTTCTTCAAAGTGTTAATTATTTGTGCGTTAATAACAGCAGTGTCTTTTGACAAATTCTTGAGCAGTCGCACATTTTACTTTATGCCAAATGCGCCCATCTTTTTTGTGGAGTATAACCACGAACTGTGCTTGATCATTTCCAACCTTATTTTTCATCAAAGTGTTTACTGTTAGTACATGACTGACAGCAGTGTCTTTAATAAACTCCAGAGCAGTCATACATTTCTTTAAATGTGAAGTGCGATCTAATGTAGTGGAAAGCCACCACGAATTGTGCCTAGTGCGTGAACAATTTCAGTTTCATTATTTCTATTCATGAACTGTGCCTTATTTATTTCCAAACTCGATGGTATACGCATCTCCATCTTTAATGGAATTATAAATTCTGTCTACAAGGGGTTAAGAGAATTCGACTGCATATCACGACAATATTTTTTAATTTAACAGTGCCGTTAAACAAATTTATCGGGGGACTGTGCAATTGTGGACACTCCCGTGAGTTATGTGACGAGTGAATACCCAGCAACATCGTCTGAGATCGCCGCAGAACGTCGGAGACCGTCCAGAACATCAAGGATTCGAGCTCAATCCCATGTCGAGCCGACCTGGGTGTTCTAGCCTCATCTCATCGTAACGTGAGCAGCCTGCGGAACAAGTTCCAGTCTAGCTCAGCACGGTGACAAAGAGAGCACGTGTCATCCGATAGGCGATATTGAAGACAACAAATATCTACAGTAAGGTGATTTGCACGATAAACATGCATTTTTCTGAATAAAACTCTATTCTCAAATATATTTTAAGGTTTCTTGTAGATAGGACCCTTCCTCCTAAACCAATCCCTAGCTGTAAATTACCTCGTATTGCCCTGAGAGATACTTCACGCCAACTTAAAATAATTGATAAAGTCGGGCTATAGTTACTGGTACAATATGTAGATCTCGGTTATATAAATTTAAAAAATATCATATTACGTTATGTAATTTTAATATGTAATGTGCTACCTAAGCACAGTTTTGGTGGCGTATACAGTTCTCTATTAATAGAGGTACTAGAAATAAAATATAATTTGAATTGAATTGTATTGAATAGATTTTTGGGTATGCAAGCAAAGCACATTGCCCGATTTTGAATTTTTGGCATTTTCATACAATCCCATACTATTTCTTCCACTACATTCTCTGGTGATATATCGTATGAGGTTACTTGGTTACGGAATCTTCTCATTTTCAGTTTTCCTGATAAGTATAAAGAGATAATTCAGGTAAAATTCATTAAGTGATTTAATGTCTTTAACCAGATATAATTGTGATATGAACATCAAGTGATTTAACTGGACTTAGTGTGTTGTTTATGCTACCTTTATTGTTCTTGTGACTTTTTCGCATTATTGGTTACCTCAGGGGCTTCAGAGGTCTTAGATGAGTTGGTGCACTGTGGGCTGTATCATTTGAACGCGTTTAAACATTGTGGGTAAATGTTGCTGTTGTCGTTAATTACTGGTGCCTTTTCATGACGTTATTCCTATTCATTGTTACAAAATATTAAATTTGAAAATATAAACGCGTTATGAAAACAGCACACAAATTTTCTCTTAACTGCTCTATCTATGTTCTCTGCTCAGCCCGAAGACCTGCAGATAACGAAGTGACGTGTGGTTGGCACGACGAATATTCTCGGACGTTATTCTTGGCTATCTAGATCACGGAGAATATCTCAGCGTCATGTAGTTCATCAATTGTAACCACGTAAGCTGAGTGGATTCCGAACCAGCCCTCAAATTCAGGTAAAAATGCCTGACCTGGCCGGAAACTTACCCAGGGCCTTTGGTCAGGCACGTTACCCATACACCGTAGAGCCGAAAAAATGCACCAAGTCTACATTATTACGTCAAATCATTTTATTTTTCTTGAACGACATCCGGTTTAAGTAGCTCAGACGTTAGACCGCTCGCTTTCTCAGCACAAGTTGGCAGGTTCGATCGTGACCCAGGCCGGTGTTATTTGAAAGTGCACAAATACATTAGCCCAGTGTCGGTAGATTTAACGGCATGTACAAAAACGCCCCATAGACAAAATTTCGGCAACTTGGCGCCTCCAAGATCCAGAAACGTGGTATGTGGGATGTAAAACCAATCGCATTATATATTTTTATTCTTGAACTATTTACGGCAGCTAAACACATAAAATATTTTAGCCGGTGACAGCTTTGATAATAGGAATTTCTTGTGGGTATTGCTAGCCTAATGCAGCCCTGTAAGGCAGGCCCTCCGACGAGGGTGGGTGCTATCTGCCCTGTATAGGAAAGTGCATGCTATTACAGTGGAGGGTTGTGTTGTGTGTGATTTGCAGGGATGTTGCGGACATCATAAATACCCCGTCCCCGCGCCAAGGGAATTAACCATTTAAGGTTAAAATTTCCTACCCTGCCGGGAATTCAACCGAAAGTGACTACACTGATAATTCAACCAAGGAGTCGGGCACATGTATTGATAAAACTATTAGTTAAGCCTGGTTGTCTGCTCAGCACCGGGCAAGTTGGCCGTGCGCGTAGAAGCGCGCGGCTGTGAACTTGCATCCGGGAGATAGTAGGTTCGAATCCCACTATCGGCAGCCCTGAAAATGGTTTTCCGTGGTTTCCCATTTTCACACCAGGAAAATGCTAGGGCTGTACCTTAATTAAGGCCACGGCCGCTTCCTTCCAACTCCTAGGCCTTTCCTGTCACATCGTCGCCATAAGACCTATCTGTGTCGGTGCGACGTAAAGCCCATTGCAAAAAAATAAAAATGAATGCTCAGCGTGCTGTCCTTCGGTTGATAGCGTCCCGGGTTCGATTCCCGCCCGGATCAGGGATTTAAGTCGCTTGTGATTAATTCTTCTTACTCGGGGACTATTTTATCTGTCCCAATACTACGCTCTTCATATTCAGACAACACACCACACTCTCAGCCAACTACCACAGAAACACGCACTAGTGATAACATTCCTCCATAAATGGTAGGCGTCAGGAAGAGCATCCGGCCGTAAAATGGTCCAAATACACACGTACGATACAGTAGAACCCGCGACCCCACAAGTGTAGGAAAACCGGTAGAGGAATAATTATTTAAACTTTGTTACATGAGAAGAATAAAATGTCAGCTACTCAGCTATTCCAGATATTCTAACAGTGCATTGCATAATTCCTAAGAAAAATTTTGGCAATGAAAAAATCGAAACCATTCAAACCTCCTTTTCATAAATGAAAGATTTTGTCTTAATGCGTTATACCTCCAAACCCATGATGCTGTGTGTATTTACTGGAATTACGCATAGTTTCCGGTCGCTGGCCATAAGTACTCATTCCAACGTGACATACCAGCTGTCCCTGCTGTGATGTTTGTTGTCCGCGGCAGCTCTTGATGAAAATAACGTAGCACTTTGTCGCTAGCGGAGATTGTACTCTGTTATATCTCCATTAAATTTCGTTTCAGTTCTCTTTTGTAGTCTTATCTGAGTATATTTAAAGAACACGTTCTAGGCCGCCTTATTATTTAGTCCCGGTGGTAGGTAGAGAGCATGGAGGCTAGGGGATACATCTTCTGATACAAAAGCGAAGGATTCCTCTATTCCTTTATGTAGAAACATCTGGGAACAGAGCTATCCAGGGGATATACGGTACAACGTATTGGTAGAATTCTCAGAACTTAGAACCACGCATAAAGAAGCTTAATGTGGCAGTATTGTGCACCGCTGTAAGCCGGAGCAGAGCTACAGTATACAGTCTGCTCAGATTTAGAATAACTCTATTTAGGGTAAGAAAGAAATATTTGATAAGGGTATGTGTCTGTTAAGTGATTTAACTGAAGGAAATATGTGGTACCTATCAATTCATGTGTGGTCAAATCCTCCTTTAGGTGAACATAAATCTTCTTCAGCTATTCCGAAGTATTCCTAGAGTTTCTAGCAACAACATACAGCATAGCTAGATTTTTAGTTTTTATTCGGATATCCTCGCTCCTCCTATTTCTTCTTCTACCGATTTTCCCACACTAGTGGGATCTCAGATACGACCTGTGTCCCACATATGTTGGTTTGGCCATGTTTTACGGTTGGATGTCCTTACTCACGCTAATCCTACATCGAGGGATGTTATCACTATTGCGTGTTTTTATTTAATTATTTATTTATTTATTCACGAAGCACAAGATACGGCTACAATGAGAAAATTTAACCTGTACCGTGAACAGACTAATTAACAAATGGAAACATTCATAATAAATTATAACGAACACAACAAAAAATAACCATGAGAATATTTGTGTTTATAGCCAACTCCTTAAGAGACTATTTACATCCCTCTTGAATGTACTTTTATTTGACGCTATATCCAGCCCTTGTCTTCTTTAATAGTGTTAAAGAGAGCTGGGAGGCGGATTAGGAAAGATCGTTGAAGTATTGAGTACTGAATGTGGGGAATATGGAGAAGTTCTTTCAGTCTGGGAGAGCGGAAAGGAACACGGGCAGAGAAGAGTGAGACAAGATGTTCCGAGCGGAAATGTCCATTTAAGATGCCGTGGAGGAAACTCAGATCAGCTACCTGTCGCCTGATGTGCTGCGGTGACACATTTATTGCCATTTATACCTGCTACGTAGACAGATTTCTGAGCTTGGGGTTTCTGTTTCTAACATTTGCAGCAAAGAAGGACGCTGCTTTGTCTGCTTGGTTAATATTGTAGGGTGAGGCTGTTGTCCAATCGGAGAGCAGTAGTTCAAGAGAGGTTGAATATTCGTGAAGAAGAAGTGACGAAGAGCTGCGGGATCAGAAATTTTTGTGATACAGTAGAGAATGCCTAGTAATTTGATAGCCTTGGTTGTACATGTTTCTATGTAGTTCTTGAATTGAAGGGGTCGGGGCAAAAGAATGCCAAGCGACATTTTATTAACTTTACGGGAGAGCAGTTAGAAAGTTTGTTCAAATCGTGAAATCGTACCATTCACGGGAATGATGTAATAATAGCTTTTAAAGGTTCAGTGATATTCATTGTATGTGATTTGCAGGCATAATTTCTTTTGGGCTGCTATTTGTATAGTAAAAGTCAATACATTTAATACCACGTCACAGAATACTGTGGCTTGGCACTTTATTACCCCAATGGGAGTGACACTTATCTTAGGAATATTATTTTATGATAATGAAACAATGTCTGATATTTCAACTATTTTAATCAGAAATGAAAACTAACACCAATCTTCAATTAAAATAACATTTCCACCAATAATATTTAAATTGGTAGCAGCGGAAATCGGGGTAGAACTGGCAACTGAAAAGAAATTTAAATAAATCAACATAAACCCATCACGGATAAAGGTCTGTTTGTATTTTTAACTATGATGTTCTTTTCAAAATATGGAATTTAGGGACTTATAACTGCACATGCATAACATTAAAACTAAAAGATCAGCTGCTCCTTTCCTACACTGCTTCAACTTCATTAGTGTCTTCAGAATCAGGAATCAAGCTGAGATAAAACTGGTGATGGACAGGTGGGACGTAGTCCAGGAGTTTCAACACATCTTGCAGTTTATTTTTCTTTATTTTTCGCACAGTAGTGTACTTTCGTTTCAAGCTCAACGTTGTGGTGTTGCCCCTTTTTGCACCCTACAGTCTTCAAAATCCATATTCACTCTTGTTTTTTAGTTTGATAAACCATTGATTACTTGCTTCAAATTTGATCAAATTATGTCTGTGATTTTGAATTCCATGCCACTTACACATGTTATTTTTACTGGTGTTCAGGAGTCCAACTTTTAATGCTTCCAGGTCATAAAAGTCGTCTTGTTTCATGTCTGTTACACTGAACTTCTTCTTTCCCCCACATTCTTGAATGATATATTTCTAGTCGGCACCGTCGTACACAGGCGGTTGATTTCGCTGGTACCTCTCAATGTTAACAAAGTCTCTATCTGATAGCAAGAATGTGTGTCCAGATGTTAAAAACCAGTGTTCGATCTCATTAAATCGTTTAGTGTGAATTAAGTAAGGCCAGAGTGCCATTATATTCCAGTTTTTATTCTGGCCCCCGCAGTTATCAGAAAAAGTCACAAGCTTTTTAGCATCAACGGCGTTTGTTTTCAGATATTTCAAATCTGCACTACCTATTTCGTCACTGCCTCTCCTACAATACTCTCATCCCACAAAAACATGCACACTGAGTCTTTACCACAGTCATGAATGCCTACATTGCATGTCCACAATTTCCGTAGCTTGGCTATTCTTCAGGTGTCCTGTACCTCCGTTTTACAGGAATAGCACCAATACATCCAAATAAATAAGCATTTTGCTTATCAAAATCAGCGAAATCCCCAAACTCATTAAATATTGACAATATCTGTTGTTCTTCAAGTTCAAAACATCTCAGGGGACAGCGACATAGCTCTCTAACTTTTGATCCTGGAACAACTTTTCCGGTCTTACGCGATACATATTCTCTTCCTTCGTTTCGCCTCTTTTATTCATCTGTATCGTAATATGTCTATTTCTCTTCCTAGAATTCGGGCCTTTCTCAGGCGAATGTTACGGTATCCTTGAATGATCCAGGATATCCCAAACAGTGCAAAACACCAAGTCTTAGTACGAAAAATACCCATGTTGTATCCTCTGTTATGTAACTAATAACGATACTTTAAGAAGAGTGCTGCAAAATTATGCACTAGTTTTTCTGTTAACTCGTATAAACCTCTGGTCGCAAGTGACAATGTAACCTTTCTTGAGAAAAATGATGACTGACAGCAACAGATTTAAAATTGGAGCAATATAGTGCCAAGCCACATAATGCATATTTGCGAATTTTGGTCAACAAAGGCCTTAAACTAACTTGAGTAAACTTTGAACTGAAAAAGCCACTTGCTATAGATCCAAGAGTGTGTTATAACGGTTCCTAAAACATAACCTAATGACTAAATAAGTTACATACCCCAAGCAACAATGACGGAAACTTTAGTTATGGTCAAAATAATGCCAAGCAACACTTACCTCACTTCCATTTTGAGAGGAAATTTCACATGCTATGTGAGGAAGATGGTCAGCGTCTACATCAGGATCACTGAGATATTCTTCAGAATCACTGGATAACACAAGATTCCTCCTACAATCCATGGTATCTGCGTCTCCTGGTTGCTTGACACTGTTTTGCTCCGAGTGTTTCTAAGAACTGCTGGGGGCAACAAGATGAAAGTCACATGCAGTGCCACTTGAATGTGTTTCTGTGCAAGTTTCCAGTGTTTAGTGATAGCGTATCATAATCCTCAACAAATGGCACCGACAGCTCAGTTTTGACAAAAATATTGCTTGGCACTCTTTTGCCCCGACCCCTTCAATTGTGTTTTCGTGGTGGTTGGTAATGTGGTGTTTTGTATGAATATGAAGAGGAGAGTGTTGGGTCAAAGACAAACTCACAGTCTCCGAGCCACAAGAATTAATCAGACGCGATTAAAATCCCGGAATCGGCCAGGAATTGAACCCGGGACCCTCTGAATCGAAGTTCTCAACGCAGACCATTCAGGCAACCACCACAGAAACACGCAATAATGATTACATCCCTCCATATAGGGTTGCCGTCAGGAAGGGCATCCTTCCGTAAAACAAGACGAAATCCACATGTGCGACACAGTTCACGCCCGCGACCCCACAGGTGTGGGAAAAGTGATAGAAAAATAAGCTTAAATCTTGCAGTATCTCTAAAAATCACAACTGGCTTTCAGAAATAAACTAAGATCTTCAGGAAATCGGTATAAATAAATAAATCATGCAACACAGGAAAAAATTAGAAATCTCATAAAGAAACAGAAATGTGCTGATCAACCTAAAAGACAAGCTACAGGATGGAAGGAAGAACGCAAAAAGAAGCACAGCGAAAGGATGAAGAGATTTTGCGAAGACGAGAAGAAACGTTGTGCTAAATAAGTTCACACGCGCTCCTCAGTTGGGCATAACGAGTCAATAATAATAATAATAATAATAATAATAATAATAATAATAATAATAATAATAATAATAATAATAATAATAAAAACCATCAAAATATCGTAATTAATGTCTTCTTCTTCTTCTTCTCCGTACTTTCGTTTTCGCCATCTGAACACCACGTTAGCTCATTTCACCTTCGTTTCTTCTGGTATTTCTCCTTGTTCAATTTTCTTTCATTCTCATACTTTGCAATCTCCTTCGCTCTTCTGCCCGTGATGACTTTTCTCTGGGCCTAGTTCTGTCCTTAAAATCAATGCAAGCCTGAATTTTTTAATTTAACAATCACTCTGTTGTATATCTCTAGTTACTCTATTCTCATTTCTTCTAGATCTCTTTGTAGTTCTTGAATCCAGCATACTTCGGTTCTTTTGTCCATAAGAAACTGTATTATTTGCGGTGTTAACTTCCCACTGGTCCATTCTCAGGATGTATCCGAAGAATACGCTCCTTCCTTTCCGTATGATGTCCGAGAATTTCTCTCTCTTCGTATATAGTTCTTGGCTTGCTCGTCTTCTAAACAGACCGTCCTCGGTTCTTCGCAGTCCCAATATCTTCCTGAGAATTTTTCTTTTCTCCATTTCTCATCCCCGGTTCTCATTAGATTAAGTGTCCGACTCGTTGGCTGAATGGCCACAATACTGGGCTTCGGTTCAGAGGGTCCCGGGTTCGATTGCCGGCCGGTTTAGGGATTTTAACCTTCATTGGTTAATTCTAATGGCCCGGGGGGGTGGGTGTTTGTGCTGTCCCCAACATACCTGCAACTCACACACCACGCATAACACTATCCTCCCCCACAATAACACGCAGTTACCTACACATGGCAGATGCCGCCAACCCTCATCGGAGGGTCCGCACTCGGCTACAAATAGCCACACGAAAAAAAAAAAAATTAGATTAAGTTCCCGTGAAAAGTATGGGCCCTATCACACAGGAAGGAAAATACAGAATCACGCACAATAAGGAATTATACCAACAGCTAGAGAGCATTGTAACATTTCTGAGATTTAGGAGACTAATATTCTCTAGTCATGTTGTCAGGATGGACAACCAGAGACTCACCTCAATGGTCTTCGGGACCATCTCTAGAGGGAAAGCGACTATCGCCAAATGGACGAGATAAGTTTTAAAATACCTAGAACAACCGTAAATTGACTCAGATGAGATCTACAACAGAGACAAGTGCAGAACGCTGATCAGAACATAAAATCCTTTCTAAGCATCTGGGAAATAGAGTGTTTGAACCCCATGTCGGCAGCTCTGAAGATGGTTTCCCGCGGTTTTCCATTTTCTTACGAGGCAAATGTTGGGGCTGTATCTTAATTAAGGCCATGGCTGCTTCCTTCCTACTCGCAGGCCTTTCCTATCCCATCGTCGCCATCTGTGTCGGTGCGACGTAAAGAAACCTGCTAAAAATAAACTCTTCTCCCGTCAATAACAGCTAAAATAGTGCGCTCTGGAGTACAGATGAAATGGGGTCAGGAACGAAATGATATTCAGAATGCGAGGATGACAGAGTACTGAGCAAGAAGAAAGACAGCCAGAGTTAAGAACGACGGAAGTCCGTCTAAACGAACCAAAGAAATAGAATAAACTATGGCTTTAGCCACCGTATTGCAGACTTTTGGCATTGACACCATTTAGGCTTTGAGGGTGCCAAATTCGACATTCCTTGTTTTCCCAACAGATGGTAGAGGAATCAGGAATCCCTTGGACGATTCGAGTTATAATTAATTTTGTCGGGTAAACAACAAATGTGTCACCAGAAGACTTCTTCAGGCCGATATCGTACGACATGGAATACCGGATGGATCTTTAAAAATACATCAAAGTCTATACTGTGACCGTCAGGCCACAAATGAGTGAACAGGTGTTGGTGCGGCTTGTGTCTGCTTGTCGGCGAGATGGGGTGCGCGCGACCTTGACAGGGGCGAGAACGAGTTTTTTTTGTGCAGAGAGCGGCCGACTGGCTAACGGAATAAAAATAAAAAAAATGAAGGTTGGTGACTGGAAGAAGGAGGCCAGCGCGTGTCACTTGTAATTGCGAGGAATGATAGGAATGAAATATTTGTAATATCTTTGGTGGCGACGCGCATAATTGCGGAAGGCTCAAGGACTAAAGTAAAATAAACCGGATAAAAGAATAACATTTGGAGGATATAAATTAAAAACTGAAATTTGGAATAATTTGCACGACCTTGTGGCTAAGATGGTGATGAAGTTGTAGATTCGTACAGGAGAAGAATTTAGCCCCTCAATTGACTTTACTTCCGTGTATGTGCACCAGACATGACATTTAAGTCATGTGATACGAATACTCGTTCTCACACACCCTCTGGCGTGTCTTGGATTATCACCTTCAGTCGCTCAGCGTGGAACGTCGCTTCACTCCTGTGCTCTACACGTCTGAAAGTTGGATATAATTTAGAACAGTGCTGTGATCAGACGTCGAATGTGCAGACAATAATCCCTTAGTACGTGTCATTTCTAAAATACTGTTACGTGTGTGCTTGGAGCCTACTCTAAAACATTTTGTGTAAGTTTCAGCTTTCTTACGAGTGGACGCAGAAGACGTGGACGTGAATAAATTCCAGAAGAGGACGGAATCTCACTTCATGGATTACCAGTGCTTCACCATGAGGTTCTAAACCTTTGACCATCGTTGGCGGCGCCGGGATGCAGATTCTTTCTTCCTGGCATGGCTGATTGAGAACCCAGACTTCCAGACATGAAGATTCATCTATAAGTTAAGTCGATTACGTCTCATTTATATCTGTTCTATGTAGTTTTGTTCTATTCTTTCTTTTTCTTAGTAAGCTATTTTGACACTTTTTTATGGCAGTTTATTTGCTCGAATACGTCATAAAACTGATACATGTGATTATTTAATGACCATGTGGCCATGAATTTGACAGTGAGGGTTCTGATAGAGTTATCCATGTGTTATCGACACCATCTTTGCTTATTGAGTAAATTTCGTCACGAATATGAATTAGTTTATGTTTGATGGATTTAATGGTAGGATATTTCGTCCGTATTTTCTATATTTTCCTTGTATTTGAACTTCTACTTGTACCTCGTGTCTGAGACAACGTGTCATCGGGATATTGAGTCCGAATTCTATGTGAGAATTTAATGTGAACATGTGCATTGGAAGCATGTGATAATTAATTGGATGTAATTAATCATCGAGACACTTTTAAGCGGATATTATGTATTTGTAGGACGATGGTAGGTCCTGATATTTCACGGCTATATATTTGAGATTAAGATGCGACAAGTTAAAGTCGTCATTGTGGTATATTGTACGTATAGAGTATATGGAATAAGTGGCATGAATCTTCGCGAAACTGAGCTTTTCACGTGTTTATGGATTATTCGCGATAAATGCAGTGTAGCCTAATATTAGTGTCTTCAGATGAAGAAAATGAAAGTCCATGTTTATCGATGTACTTTTCACTCGTGGGAATATCCTAAATTTTCTCAAGTAATCCAGTGATTTCAATCTCAAGGTACAGATGAATGTTCGAGAAGGCCCTAGGTCTAAAGGATAAGTCTTCGACGAAATATCTTAATAATGTCTGATTCATGATTATACCAGCTCATTCGTTGATGTAATTTTACTCTCATGTGATAACTCAATCTTGCTGTAACTCCATAAATTTGTTAATAGGAGAGTAAAACGGTTGATCGACACTCGTCGACATGTACATAGTGTAGATATTTTCTTCTTAGTACTCACAGTCTTCTTACCAATTTCCGTAGTTAGCTGTAGAAGTAGTGATTTATTAGTATTTAGAGGGTTATTTTTTTATGTGTTCTATTCTGAAACATGTGACACTGATCTTATCGATTGATAGTGGACAGGATCTCCACATGGATGGTATTATCCCCATTTATTTACGTTTGCAAGCCCAAGAGGCGTTTTATTTAGTTTAATCATTGGTCAAATACTTAATGTTCAATACAAATTCTCACGGAAGGTAATGTGAGATGACGTGAACAGGTATATCCGACGTCTCGGATTAACTTAGAGAAAACCAAGGCAAATTCAACTTTTCATTTTATCGTTAAGATAACGACTGTAAATTTTATTATTTTGTCATAAGTGTTAACTTTTTGAATCTTGGTTATTTTCTTTATTAAATTCGTTCTTACAATTACTGCATTTTTTCCAGATTATCGATGAAGGCTTGGCCCAGACCTCATTTTTCTGAATGAAAATTTTTAATTCAACTTTAAACAAATAACTTAATAACTTCGAAGACGATAAAAAAATTTTTTTTACAATGTAAATACTCTGTTAGAATGTCAGGGAAACAACTGCCGTGTACCACCCCATTTGTGTGTGTGCCTAGGTTTGTTACATCAAGAGCCAGATTAAATTCCTTAACGTAACGATCATAATCATAATCATAGATTTCAGGATGGCCAATACTGCATTTAATTGAATAAAAGTGTCATATTTGTTTTCTACTTGAACGCACTCATTTGATGAACCCTATGATAAATCCTGCCACATTCATCTATTTTATAAGCCTACAGCCACCGAACTGAGCACCCCTGGGGTGTCTCGTGTTCGATGACTGACTAGGACGGGTACATCTTAGTGGCTTTTCCCATCCGTGGGGCTCGATTTGTGGCTTAAAAATGTGGCTTAATCCATCGTGGAACTTGATTAATTGCTTCTCCACGTGGTTTAAATTGACTTGCTCAAATTATGAATTATTCACGGTTCGGCAGGTTCATTTCAGATTTAATGCCATCCCAGTTAGGTAGAATTCTAACAGAGTACGCGGAATTTTCAGAGTATTTTACTTAAGATTATGTGTTTCACATGGAAAAATGAGGGTTAGGAATTTTCTTCGTGAAACTTGAATTTGCCTTATCACAATCAACATGTCTGGGGGGAAAGTTTCTGCATTTCGGCGTTTGCTGACACAGGTCACTTTATGAATAATAGAATGGATCTCGAGGAGATTAGGAGGTTATTAGAGACTCTGACAGTAGAGAATAAAGAGGAATTTAGGAAGATGCAAGAAGAGAGTAGGAGAGCACAGGAGGAGAATAAAGAGGAATTTAGGAAAATACAGGAAGAGAGTAGGAGAGCACAAGACGAGAATAAGGAGGAATTCAGAAAAATACAGGAAGAGAATAGGAAATTTCAGGAAGATAGTAATGAACGGTTGAGTCAGAAAATGAACATTATGGGTGCTGCGATACAGGAAGAGGCGAAAAAGGGTCGTGACGAACTATATGCAAAACTGGAGGAAACTAGTTGTCGGATTGACAATATCGTGTTAGAGTGCAGGGAAAATCAGAAAAAAACCCTGGAACAAGTTGTTACTTTGACGAGCCAGATTAAAGAGGATAATAAGGTTATCACCGGGAAGGTCACCGCTCTTCAGAGTGACGTAATCCTAGTCAGAAATAACCTTGAATCAGTGAGGAAAGAGATAGATGTTATAAAGGTAGAGATTTCGACGGCACAAGAAGAGATGTCAGAACAAGTGAAAAATCTTAGAGGAGAGGTCACAGAAGACTTGAAGAAAATAAAAGAGAAGGTCGACGATGATCTCCGTTCCGTAAAGGACAGTATCTCAGTCAACCAAATGGAGATACAAGATATTTCACTCCAGTTCGATGATATCAAGAGCATGATTGACAAAGACAAGTCGGAAATACTCGAGCAAATTATTAATCTTGCCGGAGATGTCAAGTCCGGGAAACAGAAGATGGAGGAAAATATGGACGCCCTCCAAAAATTAGAAAAAGAAGTAGGATTCTTGAAGTTGCAGGATAGGAGCACTAGGGTCTTAGTGACATCATTAATGGACCGACAGAGTAATGTCGAAGAGGTCGTGCAGGCTAAATCTACTGTAACAGAAGGAATATCGCCCGTAGCTGAATCGTCTCAGAATACTACCCACATTGAACAACCCACAGTAAATCTCAGTACTACACCGGCACAAAGCGTACCTCAAATCATTAATTTTATCCGAATGAGCGAGGACAGGCCTAGAAAATTCAACAACTTAAACGGGGTCACGCCTAAAAATTTCATTAGGGACCTTGATGAATATATTCGTGAACAGAAGATCCCTACTGAAAAACATCTGCGAACAGCGGAGAAATTTTTAGAGGGAGACGTGCTCAACTGGTACCATGCTTTCCGTTATACGTTTGAAGACTATGAAGGTTTCAAGCGCTTATTCCTACAGAGATACTGGGGAGCGGATCTGCAACAAGCACTACGGTTGGATTTGTATTCACGAAAATATTCCACAGATGGGCAAACGCAGTACGCTAATTACTTCTGTAATCAAGTACGACGAATGAAAGACCTCGACACTCCACCATCTGAAAATGAGTTGGTCCAGGCGATAACAAAGCAGTTTCCTGTGGAAGTACAGCGCTTACTCATTGCTGCTAATGTTCAGACCGCCGTGCAGGCTGAGACTATTCTCAGACAGCTCGACCACACCATGAATGTCTCAACAGTTCCGAAAACTCAAAGGAGCAATACTTATCAGGTCAACGTAATAGACATTCCGAAAAACCGGAATTCGCCTCCAATGCCTGAAAACGGAAATCAGAGTGGACCTAAAGAGTATAAAAACTATCCCAGAGCGTACGATCGTCGATGGGAAGAGAGAAGAATGAGACCCAGAGAGGACAGGATGGAAGATCCGAAGAATGTCCGAAGAAGGGGAAATTACAGGACACGGGACCGACCACAGGACTATAGACGGAATAGGCCCTATGATAGACCTAGATATTATTCAGATCGTAACTACCGGAATTTCAGAGATGAAATGGAGAACCGTCATCGAGAAAGCATGAGGTACATTGAAGAATTAAGGAAGGAAACTGAAAAAGGCTCAAAATGGAAGGACGCCATTCATAATCAAGACACCGATCCAGATGTGATGGGAGCCGAGAGCCCACAGTTCCAGCGACACCGGAATTCACCTCATGACGATAGATTAAATCCCTCAGCACCACAATATCAACCTGAAAATCAGGGCGCCAGAAGAAAGACTCCAATGTGAAGATATCAAACCATTACTCTCCTATGAACATTTATATTCAATGCCTCGAACCTAAGACTCTACCGTAAAGCAGAAGAGTGAAGAAAGAAAAAAAAGAAAAGACCCAGGTCGGCTATCGAAGAAATACCAATTTGTGCCGTGCAGAATGACTACCGTTCAGACAACTGACAGACGCCTGAAATTATAAATACCCTGGAAAATTAAACAGTGAAGTAGACAGCATACGGACCATATTTTAAGGAATGAACACGATTGTAAAAATTTTTAACTTTGCTTAAAAATTTTTGTCCCAGTAAGAGGTGGATGTGACCGTCAGGCCACAAATGAGTGAACAGGTGTTGGTGCGGCTTGTGTCTGCTTGTCGGCGAGATGGGGTGCGCGCGACCTTGACAGGGGCGAGAACGAGTTTTTTTTGTGCAGAGAGCGGCCGACTGGCTAACGGAATAAAAATAAAAAAAATGAAGGTTGGTGACTGGAAGAAGGAGGCCAGCGCGTGTCACTTGTAATTGCGAGGAATGATAGGAATGAAATATTTGTAATATCTTTGGTGGCGACGCGCATAATTGCGGAAGGCTCAAGGACTAAAGTAAAATAAACCGGATAAAAGAATAACATTTGGAGGATATAAATTAAAAACTGAAATTTGGAATAATTTGCACGACCTTGTGGCTAAGATGGTGATGAAGTTGTAGATTCGTACAGGAGAAGAATTTAGCCCCTCAATTGACTTTACTTCCGTGTATGTGCACCAGACATGACATTTAAGTCATGTGATACGAATACTCGTTCTCACACACCCTCTGGCGTGTCTTGGATTATCACCTTCAGTCGCTCAGCGTGGAACGTCGCTTCACTCCTGTGCTCTACACGTCTGAAAGTTGGATATAATTTAGAACAGTGCTGTGATCAGACGTCGAATGTGCAGACAATAATCCCTTAGTACGTGTCATTTCTAAAATACTGTTACGTGTGTGCTTGGAGCCTACTCTAAAACATTTTGTGTAAGTTTCAGCTTTCTTACGAGTGGACGCAGAAGACGTGGACGTGAATAAATTCCAGAAGAGGACGGAATCTCACTTCATGGATTACCAGTGCTTCACCATGAGGTTCTAAACCTTTGACCATCGTTGGCGGCGCCGGGATGCAGATTCTTTCTTCCTGGCATGGCTGATTGAGAACCCAGACTTCCAGACATGAAGATTCATCTATAAGTTAAGTCGATTACGTCTCATTTATATCTGTTCTATGTAGTTTTGTTCTATTCTTTCTTTTTCTTAGTAAGCTATTTTGACACTTTTTTATGGCAGTTTATTTGCTCGAATACGTCATAAAACTGATACATGTGATTATTTAATGACCATGTGGCCATGAATTTGACAGTGAGGGTTCTGATAGAGTTATCCATGTGTTATCGACACCATCTTTGCTTATTGAGTAAATTTCGTCACGAATATGAATTAGTTTATGTTTGATGGATTTAATGGTAGGATATTTCGTCCGTATTTTCTATATTTTCCTTGTATTTGAACTTCTACTTGTACCTCGTGTCTGAGACAACGTGTCATCGGGATATTGAGTCCGAATTCTATGTGAGAATTTAATGTGAACATGTGCATTGGAAGCATGTGATAATTAATTGGATGTAATTAATCATCGAGACACTTTTAAGCGGATATTATGTATTTGTAGGACGATGGTAGGTCCTGATATTTCACGGCTATATATTTGAGATTAAGATGCGACAAGTTAAAGTCGTCATTGTGGTATATTGTACGTATAGAGTATATGGAATAAGTGGCATGAATCTTCGCGAAACTGAGCTTTTCACGTGTTTATGGATTATTCGCGATAAATGCAGTGTAGCCTAATATTAGTGTCTTCAGATGAAGAAAATGAAAGTCCATGTTTATCGATGTACTTTTCACTCGTGGGAATATCCTAAATTTTCTCAAGTAATCCAGTGATTTCAATCTCAAGGTACAGATGAATGTTCGAGAAGGCCCTAGGTCTAAAGGATAAGTCTTCGACGAAATATCTTAATAATGTCTGATTCATGATTATACCAGCTCATTCGTTGATGTAATTTTACTCTCATGTGATAACTCAATCTTGCTGTAACTCCATAAATTTGTTAATAGGAGAGTAAAACGGTTGATCGACACTCGTCGACATGTACATAGTGTAGATATTTTCTTCTTAGTACTCACAGTCTTCTTACCAATTTCCGTAGTTAGCTGTAGAAGTAGTGATTTATTAGTATTTAGAGGGTTATTTTTTTATGTGTTCTATTCTGAAACATGTGACACTGATCTTATCGATTGATAGTGGACAGGATCTCCACATGGATGGTATTATCCCCATTTATTTACGTTTGCAAGCCCAAGAGGCGTTTTATTTAGTTTAATCATTGGTCAAATACTTAATGTTCAATACAAATTCTCACGGAAGGTAATGTGAGATGACGTGAACAGGTATATCCGACGTCTCGGATTAACTTAGAGAAAACCAAGGCAAATTCAACTTTTCATTTTATCGTTAAGATAACGACTGTAAATTTTATTATTTTGTCATAAGTGTTAACTTTTTGAATCTTGGTTATTTTCTTTATTAAATTCGTTCTTACAATTACTGCATTTTTTCCAGATTATCGATGAAGGCTTGGCCCAGACCTCATTTTTCTGAATGAAAATTTTTAATTCAACTTTAAACAAATAACTTAATAACTTCGAAGACGATAAAAAAATTTTTTTTACAATGTAAATACTCTGTTAGAATGTCAGGGAAACAACTGCCGTGTACCACCCCATTTGTGTGTGTGCCTAGGTTTGTTACATCAAGAGCCAGATTAAATTCCTTAACGTAACGATCATAATCATAATCATAGATTTCAGGATGGCCAATACTGCATTTAATTGAATAAAAGTGTCATATTTGTTTTCTACTTGAACGCACTCATTTGATGAACCCTATGATAAATCCTGCCACATTCATCTATTTTATAAGCCTACAGCCACCGAACTGAGCACCCCTGGGGTGTCTCGTGTTCGATGACTGACTAGGACGGGTACAATACCGGGTTTGAAGCTACGATCTTGGGATCCAGCGTCTGACACTGCCACTGATCCATATTATACACTATGTTACATTTTCAGCTTATAACTTTGGCTGACAGATGATCTGTTGTCTAATTTTCAATGTTGTGTGATGATCCTCAAATAATTCTCGTTGTTAATAGGAAGTGTGTTGCGGGTCAGCATTTCTTCAACACCATAGCCACATAGAGGTTTCCGCAGGGGCATCGACGATATAAAGTGAGTCATAAATATGGTAATGAGAAACCACGCGAAAATATCTTCAGTGATGACGAGAGTGGAATTTGAAGTCACTATCTCCTGAATGCAAGCCGAGAGTTACGTTACCCAAACCGCGCAGCTGACTCGCTCGGTCGACTTGAATTTCTTAGCTATGCCTTGTACAGTGTCATGTCACATAAGGGTAACACGGCTTCATTTATGGAGTGCATTTTAATATTGCTATCGGCTTTAATTCGCAATATAATACTGAAGTGAGCATTTTTCAGTTACTGAATAGGTGAAAGGTATTTAAGAGGTGTAGAAAGCTATGCAAATAAAAAATATTTGTTACATTTAGTGGTGGAGTACATTGGAATTCGGAGTGTTAAATTTATGGGCTATCTATCGAGGACAGAGGATCGTTTAAAAGCGTCACAGGATTAAAAGTTGAGAGAGAGGATACAATATTAACTCTTGAACCACTCAAATCTTCACTATTTCATGGTTCATATATTTATTTGCAAGAAATCAGCTTTATTTAATACTAGCAGTTGTACCCGTTCTCTGCACGAGAATTTTTAATGGATTGCATGTTTCCTTCCTGAATTTATGTGAAGTTACATGCCTGTATTCAAACATTTGATACGACATATTCTTCTACGAAACTACCTGGCAGTAACCTGAAGTACGATAAAGTTGAACAAAGTAGAGACCAAATGAGGACGATTAGAGGGTTTTTTGTACGGTATAGTTTCTGGTCTGAAGTTGTGCGAAATTCTCCTTGTTTCTTTCTTTTTTTTTTGCTAGTTACTTTACGTCGCACCGACACAGATAGGTCTTATGGCGACGATGGGACAGGGAAGGGCTGGGAGTGGGAAGGAAGCGGCTGTGGCCTTAATTAAGGTACAGCCCCAGCATTTGCCTGGTGTGAAAATGGGAAACCACGGAAAACAATTTTCAAGGCTGCCGACAGTGGGGTTCGAACCTACTATCTCCCGAATACTGGATACTGGCCGCACTTAAGCGACTGCAGCTATCCAGCTCGGTGAACCCTGATTCTTGGTTACATATTTTTGTTTCTATGACTTCTGCAGTGGTAGTGTGGTTGATGACTCATGAAACCCATGGTTGTTCTATCGAAAATAAAATGGCTCTTTAGTTCTTCCCGTTAACCGACCTTGAAATGACATACACAAAGTATTCCAAAGGACTTGGATTAAAAATCCGATCTTTCGTAAGCTACTCCGTTATTTACTGTCGTACGATAAATACGCATACGACATAAAATGTCGGAAATAAACATATAATTACACGTTTGTAGTATAGGTACAGTCTTTCGATAGGTGTAACATTTTTTACAATTTGGTTTATGTCTTATTGACATAAGCGACGGTGGGACAGGAAAGGTCTAGGAGTGGGAAGAAGCGGCCGTAGCCTTAATTAAGGTACAGGCCCTGAATTTACCTGGCGTGTAAATGGGAAACCACGGAAAGTCATTTTCAGGGCTACCGACAATGGGGCTCGAACCCACTATCTATCCTATGCAAGCTCACAGTTGCACACGCCGAACTGCACGGCCAACTCGCCCGGTAGTCCTCACTTAACAAATATATATTAAGGTTGGTCATGCAGGCCTATATCTTGTGGGAGTGTAAAACCACTGTTTCGATTCTTCTATGAGCACACAGTCTATTCAGGGATATAGAAGCAAATTTGGCCCTAAAACCTACTCAAAGACAGACAGATTCCTAATATGAAGTTTGGTAGTAGTATATCCAGTAGTTTTCTAGTTTAAAGAACTCAGACAGACAAACAGACAAACAAACCGACAAAACGACACCAAAGCTAAAATATATCCAGATGGCCATTAATACACCTGAACGGAAAACTGTACAACAATTTCGCCAAAACATTCAATATACAGACATACGGTCGTTTTATTTATATAGATTAAACATATTTTTTTAAGTAATTGAAATTGTAATAATTTCAGTATTGGAGCAAAGAATTAAAGTTTTATGTTATCGGTTTGACGTCACACCAACAAAGGTCTTACGAGAATGATGGGTGTAGGACAGGGTTAGAACGTGCAGGAAGCAACCATGGCCTAAGTCAAGATACAGTCGTAGCATTTGCTTGAACGGAAAACAGGGAAAATTATCTTCAGTCTATCAACAATGTGGTTCAAACCCCGAATGCAAGCTTACAGCTATGCGACCCAAACCGCGTTGTCATCTTACTGGGTAAGAATTTTAGAAATTACACGTTTGTATACATTTGATGATTCAAATCATTATGATTTAAGGAGTGAATTGGCTACGCGGTACGGATCCTATTGTTGTAAAATGGCACTCAGGAGATGGTGGGATCGTACGTCACCGTCAGTAATACCGAAGGTGATTTTCAGACCAGACAATTACAGCACTAAACATTAAGACACTGTGTCACTGGTATTTCACATTTTATGCTGAGAGTAGTGGTGTAGTAGTTAACGTGATTAGCTGCCATCTCCGGAGGCCCGGATTCGATTCACGGCTCTGTCACGAAATTTGAAAAGTGTTACGAGGGTTGGAACGGGGTTAACTCAGCCTCTGGAGGTCAACTGTATAGAGGTAGGTTCGATTCCCACCTCATCCATCCTGGAAATGGTTTTCCATGGTTTTCCACTTCTCCTCCAGGCAAATGCCGGGTGGTACCTAACTTAAGACCACGGCCGCTTCCTTCCCTATTCCTTGTCTATCCCCTCCAATCTTCCCCTCCCCCGCCCACAAGGCCCCTGTTCAGCATAGCAGGTGAGGCCGCCAAGGCGAGGTACTGGTCCTTTCCCCAGTTCTATCCTTACCGAAAGTCTCACGCACCAGGACACTGCGCTTGAGGCGGTAGACGTGGGATCCCTCGCTGAGTTTGAGGGAAAAGCTAACCCTAGAGGGTAAAAAGGTTAAGAAAGAAAGAAAGAAGATGCTGAAAGTAGTGGTTTCGTCAGGTAGAGAACAGGACATTGTACGTATGCACCTACTTTCTAATATTGACAGAACCTCCTTAGCACTTTCTGTCCACAGCAGTCCATTGATTAGTCAGCCAATTATTCGTCTGAATAAAGAGCACACAAACACTCACCTATGAGCAAAGGTCAGTTCTAAGTGAAAAGTGAAGGGGCGGGTTAAGGAAAACTAAACGTGAGTAGTTGAAACGCTATACCAGTGCTGTCTACACGTGAAGAAACTACAGTGGGTTTCTCTCATCGGCAGGCGCGCCCAGCTTATCCGCCTCCCGTTGACTCATCACTCCCCGCTCTGCGACAATGAACAAGGACACACTTCGCTCACTTTATCTGTGCATGACATGAGATAAAATTAAAATTAAGAAAATTACAATTAAGAAAATCAGAACTAAGAAAATTAGTAATTAAGAATTTAGAAACTAAGCCCGTGCCTTATAACAGGAGGTGTTGGAAATGTTCTCCTGCATCATCAACAAACTTCTGCCATCGTCTTAGAAAACTCCGATTTACAAGCATAAGTTCGCCTTTTCGTAGTCTGCCGTGCCGTGCTCTTCGAAACCCCAGATTCTTGTTCAAGTCGTCTTAGGGGTTTTGTAGGCGTATGTTCTATTTTTTCCGCTTCATTTCCTTTTTTCCGCGTTAAGTATACGTGTTTTAACGTTTCGCTTCTTATCGGGTAAAAAACCAGTTCCTCTCAATTTCTTTACGAGTTTCTCTGAGATGTCTCTATGTGGAGGGCGTGCACCTGAAAATTGTGTTACAAATCACCTAACGACTTCTCTCCAAGACTCTGTTTTCACATAATTATCGTATATAAATACCCTTTCCTCTACCATGTACATATGTGGAGGCATTATGAGAACTATACGGCGAAGTAACATTTCACAACTGGAGAACAGTTGGAGCGTCATATCAACACTTAATACACGTTCTAAGCACGGACCTGAACTGTGAAGTGCGGGCATTCCCGTGCTGTCGTTGAGCTGTGTAACGGGAAGTGATGAGTCAACGGAAGACAGATAAGCTGCGTGCGCCTGCCGGCCAACCGATGAGAAAAACTCATTGTAGTATGCAGTCTGAACCTACACCTTCATCTTAGACTCTGAGTCCTTAAGTGTTATGTCTTCACACTTTGTATTACATCGCGGAGGCTTGGACACTCATGGCCGTAATAATTAAAGGGTTAAATACTTTTGAGCTCTGGTGTTATCGCGGTATGCTCAGAATACCTTGGTAGTATCACTTAACGAACGATGTGATTGTGCAACACATGAGAAAACAATTATAAGTAATAAAGACCATCAAGGAAAGGAAGGCAGCGTACTTTGGCCACATTATGCATAAGGAGAAATACCAGCCTCCAACCTTCAACCTTCAACCTCTAACCTCCAACAACTCATACTTCAAGAAAGAAGAGGCCCTGGACGACGACGCATTTCCTGGTTGGGAAACCTCGGCCAGTGGTCCAATTCATTATTAGCTGGATCATTTAGGGCAGCTGTTAGTAGTGAGGCCAGGGCCAGATTGACCACCAACGTCCACTTAGAATATGGCACTTCCAGGATAAAAAGAAGATATACAATCCTTTATTAACATATTATAATACAATACAACTCCATTAAATAAAAATTGATTTAAGTCACTTGTCTTCGCAGTCTTATAAACGAATACAAATTTTCAAGTGTTTTGTGTAATTTGACGCGTTCCGTCCCAATGGAAAGAAAAACAAGTATTTCGCACAACGCTGAAGAGACTGAAATACTAATTTTCATCCAATTTTCTTGCAAATCACTGAGAATAATTCAACGAAGATGCATGATTAATTCTGAATATTTTTCATACTCAGCTTATCAGATTGTTAAAACTTGACCTTTTAATTATCTTTACCTCAGCAAACTGCAACTTGCACCTACGGAATATGAACAAAGGTATCGGTAGGTTGCTATTCAACACAAGAGAAGTGCTACAACCACCAAGGGAGAAAGAAGCGTTGTAACATACCATTAGCAACATACACTACTGTTTCTATATCAGCAAGATTCCCTGTTCTCGACTGTACATGGACCTTTATATGCCATGATGTCAATTATGTTGCGAAAATGTTTAATCACGGCGTTATTGGTAAAATAAAAACTCTTTTCTATTGGGAAACTATAATATGGACATGTACAAAGTAACAAAGTGGATATATTTCGATAATGTATATACAGAAGAGGAAATTTCATTACACCCTTCACTCTACGAACACTCTGTACCTCTTTGATATGTATATTTATCAGCCGTTGATGCTAAAGCTGTTATTAACGGAGTTACAGGTGAGACAGCTCATTCATCGTTTACCTTATAACGCTCTGTTTTGTAAAATTACAGCTTGTCGTTACTTTATTTTAAATAAGCTGGTTGCAAAATATGCGCTTACATCGGGATGTGGCAGAAGGCAAAGCAAGGATTAGACAAAAGCTGTTGATGACATAGATATGAGATCGCCAGCATAGTGTAATAATTATTTGAAAGTTCACTTCTGGTGGTGAAGATTGTTTTTTCTTTTTAAAATATTGAGTCAACTTTCTCAATGTTGTTCTATCTTTTACTATGACTTCTGTTATTCCCATATTTCCCATCGTATCTCACTTGATCCACTCCGAGGTTTCTTTTCGTATTCTTGTAAGTGTGGTTGGAAACTGGTTATCTTGATCTTCTGTTGTCCATCCTCATCACGTGTTCATAGAACTTAACTCCCTTTTTCCTAATTGTATCAGGAACCTTTTCACTTTCTCTGTTTTTGATTTTTGATCTTCATTCTCCGGCGTCTCTTGCTTTTTTCTGTTTTCGGTAACACACTGGATTTTCTCAGTATCATTCTATGATATTTTATGTTTTTTCCTTTCTGTTATTCCAGTATTTTTTCATTCTATCTGATCTTCCTTTTCTTTTTTCTTCTGAAAATACCCTTTTAGTTGTTTCTCTTTGATCAATTTTTAGTAGGAATCTAATTTTACTTTTATTCAATTTATTTACTTTGTTTGATTTATTCTTTAAATCCTCCAGTGTTATATCTAATTCTTTCATGTCTTCTTTTATTTCTTTTGTCCAGACAGGTTGTTGTTTTTGTTTCCAAAATTCTCCAAAATTCTAAGTATTAACCTGTCTTGAGGTGTTTTCAACAGACGACCAAAGAATGATATTCTCTTCTTTTTTATGAAATCTGTTATAGGTCCCTAGAAGACCCTAACGGAGAAATAATAATAAATAATTATTTAATAATCATTTATGTTGTATGTCCGGCGCTCCCTTCTCGCTCCGCCAGCCAGCTACACGCGCGCCAAGTGTCATTCTTCTAGCCTCGACGCGCAGCCCTCAGTGCGCGTGCCTGAACCATCGTGTGTGTACTATAAAGAGGAACTCCCAGCCTGTCCAGATGCCCACTTGCCCCGGTGTCCAGCTCCAGAATACACCCTACGTCGAGCACGGAGGCTACTCCTCTTGATAATGTGCTTCGGCCAGGTGGACTGAATTTCTGGCAGTACGAGGTATCACCTCTGGTCACCGCTCCTCTTCCGCTGCCCATATCCAGTCATACTATTACATACCGTTATATTTCCCTAATTAATGCAAGCTCCCTTGGTTTCGCCAAGTAAGAATTCTTCCAACATTGAACTTGCTTTTATGAACTCAGCAAGGAAGGACTTTCCAAAACATTTATGTCAGTACTTCGGATAGTTTTCGACTATCGACTTTCATATCAAGGACTATCTTTTCGAGATAGTAGTGGATGTAAATACTGTAAACTTGTATATAGTGTACAGAAGATAGTCTCTTTCTCAAGATTCCTAATTCATTTTGCTTCAAGTTAAATTTCAGTTTTATTTGTGTAAATAGTGTATTTTGCATTTGAAGCGAATAATAAAGTTGTGTTTTGTAAATCTCAACCTTGGTTACAACAATTTATATGATCAAAAAAATGAATCTACAATGGAGCGACTATTTGGCCATCTGGAGAAGTGCACATCCAAAGGAGTGGCGGGCACCAAACACCTTACTCGCGAAGGGCTTGGATTGGCCTGAACAGAATCCAAACCAATCACGGACGATGTGGTTCGCTTCTTTGGGGTACGTGCACTTCCTCCAACTGTGACTGCGCTGCAGAGAATCAAATTTCCACCTCATCGTAGCAGAATGCACGACGAGGGGCGTACTCTGGATCACTGGAGAACTCGAAAGGCCATACAGTGGTTGAACGAACTGGCCATAAGCCCACGATATCCCTAGGGCTGCTTTGGTTATTTGAATGATACGCTCCAATTCTTATACAAGGTGTTTGAAAACGAGGCGAACCGAGTATATGAGCTTTAGAGTGTTGGTCATGCTGATAAGTAGAGCCCGGTTGTTTATGCAGTAATAGGTTAGAATGCAAACTTACTGAAACGAGTAATAAGATGAGTCTACCTGACAACGGTAATGTTATGAGGTTTGTTTAAACGTTGGGATTTCGGCTCATTAGAACCCCTACAATTTATGTTACTCCCACTGCATTACGTTAGAGCGGGGTAGTCGACATTTCCTACTAACAACATTATTTAGTAACGAAATTACTTAGTAGGAAATATCGACTAGCCCGCTCTAACGTAATGTAGTGGGAGTAACATAAATTCTAGGGGGTTTTAATGGGCCGAACTCGTAATGTTTATACAAACCTCATAGCATTACCGTCGTGCGTGTAGACTCTACCTGTTATTCGCATCAGTAAGTTTTCATTCTAACCTATTAATGCATAAACATCCGGGCCCTACTGATAAGTAATTTAAAAAAATACATCTATCTTACGCCATTGTCATTTAATCAGCTGCTGAATTTAACCAATCATATCGCTTCGCGGGCGAATTCAAATGAGCTTTACGTGGCACTGTTGCTAAATCTGCTCTTGATGTGGTCGCGCTATAGGGCCATGCCAAGAAATGAGCATAAGACACTGACACTCCGTGGGTTTCAGCCAGTACTTCCGTAGCGTGCTTGCTATGTTGCGAAGCTATCAACAGGGAGGTCCCTGTTCAAGTCCCTTCCCTGGAGAAGTTTATTTCTTCTATTGGCGCTCTCGCCCGCCAAGCAATCTGATTGGCCAACTTTAGCAGCTGATAAAAGGACAATGGCACGAGATATCTAATTATTCTTTTCCAATTATTTATTTTTCCAAACCAGCACTAGAATGGCCAATTTTCCTTGTTCTTATCAAAGGTCTCAGTGTGAGCTATCGGCATCAGAAATGTGATCTTGAATGCCATCTGCACAGTGCAGATGAAACTATCAGGGTATATAAGTTTTGATGCCGATAGCACGCCCCAAAACCTTGGGCCATACATGACAAAGAAAAGAAAAATCAAATATCTTGGCGTTGCTTTGAGAAAAAATAAAACAACACAAAAAACGGTGCCGTATATTTTTGAAAATTTTATATTTATACTAAAATGGCCCCCGCCTATTGCTAAGTCTACAAAAAATTCTTGGTGGTTATACTGGCAACCAATTACGGTACACAGTACATTATATCACAATTTTTTTTATTTTTGCTGCGACGTTCCAAGAATTATAACTTCCACAATATTTGGACTAACTCAGTGAAATCAGGTGACATATAACCTATTAGATGTGAAATTTCAGAGAGAAAATTTGAGAGGTCTAGTAGCACAATTTTAGGCTGTAGATGACATTTCGTGATTTCTTTTGCCAGTACTGTACTATATATTGAAACAAACAAAACATATGCCAAAATTCGTCCTCTATTTATAATTGATCAATTTGTCGTAACATTTTGGATTCTTATAGTCGCCTGAAGAATAAAATATGCGTAAAATATTCACCTAACATCCCAGAATAGATTTAGACCGGATATAATTCCAAGCACTCTCTAAGAGTGTGACAATGTAGACTCCACAAGCACACTCTCGTGTGTTGAGTGTTACAAAGTAAGGCTACTTGACTATGCAGGTACCGAGATAAAGGTGGCTCATACTGTGCTGAGACAGTCAACAGCTGACGTGAACCTTGCATTAAGATGCAAACCAGGCCAGAGACGTGACCCACACTGTATACACAACAAGGAACTCTCATCTTCATTCATAATCTTATTACCAGCCCCTACATAACCTGACGTTGTTTCACGAATTCAAGGCATTCACCTTGCAAGTTTCTTGTCACGACTAACAAATTTCTTCATGGGATTACTATTTAAGTCAAGGTATTTCAAAGTGTCACCTGTGCGCGGTTAATAGTAATCATTTTTATTGAGAATTATAATACATTGAAAAACTCCATGAAATTGCATCCAGAACAGGACTCCAGGTCTCATATCAGAAAACTCACCACATGGAAGGATCTCTTCGGTACTTAGGTAGACAACAATTGAAAGCCTAATGTGGCAAAATATCCCGAGGGTCGAAATTCAAATACCTGGGAAAAGTCATCAAACCTTCAAGACTCGAGCATGAAGCAAACTACAGACTACTTGGAGCAGATAGAATAAAACATATGTCCCGATATGCAGTATTATTTGATTGATTAAAGATGTAGAAAATAAGGAAAGAAATAACATAAGGAAACTTTTTAGTCCAGTCTGTACAAGGGGAGTTTGGATGGCAAGGAAATCTCATAACCTGTACCATTACTCACAGAAATTCTCAGACACACTGAGGAAAAGACGTGTGAAATTTTATGGACATATCCTTGCCTTTTCAATGAAATTGAAAAACAAATTGGCTGCTCGAAGTTGGAAAAGATCTTCAGGAAATAGGCATCACAGATGACATTGTGTTAGACAGATCTAAGTTCAGAAAAATTAGTCGACAATCACCGACAATCAACGTCGTCCAAACATTAACACTAACAAAACATGGCCAGAAGATCGCAAGAAAAGCTACAACGAGAAGACGAATAGATTTTGAGAAAGAAACTGAATAAGTTCAATTTTCCTCCTAAGTTGGGCATAACGAAGAAATGAAATTAATAATAATTAGTATAATACTGTACATTATTAGGACCTGAAGCTCTCTATGCAGCAGAATGCATTTCAATGAATAAGAAAGGTCTGGAAGAACAACTAAAAGAAAAAGAAAGGAAGATTGTAAGGAAGATCTTGGGCCCAGTAAAGGAAAATGGAAAATATAGGAGAAGTCAAAATCATGAATTATATCTTCATATGGAGAAAATAACGAACGCTATTAGGAAAAGAAGGATTTATTTCTATGGTCAGTTAACACGAAAGAGACCAGAAATATTCTCCACCCGAATCTGCCTACTTTCTGAATAAGGAAACTAAAGGGTTGTGCTGCACCGAGGTGCAAAGGATTTACAAGAATTGGGAATCTTGCGTGATGACGTTTTGCACGTGACCCTTTAAAGGAGAAACTTGAAGGTCTACAGAGTTTTCGAAGAAAACCTAAAATGAATACTGAAAAGAAGTGGACCGAAGAATGTAAGGAAGTTCACTGAAGAAGGATGCGGGAGTAGTGGCAGAATGTTAAAGCTCAAGACAGAAAATGGTTGAAATAGCGTGGTCCATAGCTGGTAGAAACGAAGTAATAATAATAATAATAATAATAATAATAATAATAATAATAATAATAATAATAATATAATGGCATGAAGTCTCCAAAGAGGCCTGGTGGAGGTCTTTCGAGATGACGCCGTACAGGCGACCTGAGCTATGTGATGATGGCACCCTAGCTATGATGAATTCTAATGGCTCCCGAGCCATCGGAATGAACCAATGAAGGTTAAAATCTCCTACCTGGCCAGGAATGGAACCCGGAATACCCTTGACAAGATGGAATCGGTCTTAATAATAATAATAATAATAATAATAATAATAATAATAATAATAATAATAATAATAATAATAATAATAATAATAATAATAATATAATGGCATGAAGTTTCCGAGGAGGCCTGGTGGAGTTCTTTCGAGATGACGCCGTATAGGCGACCTGAGCTATGTGATGATGGCACCCTAGCTAT